>NC_056726.1:1381061245-1381243745 GCF_019279795.1 Protopterus annectens | reverse complement strand
ATGAAAGTGTCTATTTTAGTATCCATTTTATCCATCTTAGCAGTAAGTTGCTGGACTATAATTATCAGAGACTGAAGTTCTTTCTTGATGCTGGAGTCTTGAGAATTTGTCTTACTGGAACTCATTTCAGACTGATAAACTGACAGGAAAATTTCCAAAGTAATTTCTGACAGGAATATTATTAAGATTTCCTTTCTTTTTTAGATATAGTTCAAGAACTATATAAAACAAACATATTTAGAAAGAAAATTACTTCAAAAATTAATTTTTTAAAGTAATTAATTCCTGTCAATGTAATGAAATTGGTGGAGCTGAAGAAATCTGCTGCTATCCTGTGTTCATCCTTGGCCACCCAACAGGCACTTTCTGAATAATAATAAGCATAAATCAACAGTATAAAATATGACAGAAACCAGAACATTCTGCAAAATCAAGGACAGATGAAAAGCCACTGTAGTACTTGTGTCTACCTTGGATGGGGGGATACTTTGCACACTTACACTGCATAACTGCTCCTTGCCTTGCTTGGACACATCCAGAGGCACTACATGGGGGAGTGGGGTGCAACAAGTATGTCACAATTTGAAATGTCTCTGCCTGACTGTGATGTCCCTGACACATTTGTCATACCTCTCAACCTCAGATGAAGAAATCTGGACAAAGCCATACACAGAAGTGGGACAAAGGCCCAAACATAAGGTCAATTTTTAAATATTGCTCTTATTATAAACTTAGAAAGATAATAGAATAGTAGGTCTTGCATTAGTATGAATTTTCCGAAGGGTATGAAATTGGAAACTCAAATGTCTGTCATTATTTTCTAGCTTCAGTCTTTAATGATTTGCCAGTAATTTGCCAGAAAACCACAATTTTATGAAAAATTGGACCAAAAATGTGATGCAAAAATATTAAATAGCCACAATACAACTGGAAACCTGTCAAAGAAGGGACACTGTTTTAAATATTGGTACTGCTAACTTGAGCAGCTGATAAAATAAAAGAATCTACATGCATTTCTGAAATAAAAGTAATATATAACTCTGATTATTACAGTTATTTATTAATTGTAAATCCTCCACATTTTCTTCCAAAATTGCCATTTTGCAGACGGATTATTAGGGGAAGAGTAACATTTTTAGCCAAAATCAGGGACAGTTGAGAGATTTGGATATGCCTAATTCTATAAAGCAATTTATTTGCATGTACCTCTCAACCTGTTAATGCATGAAATCTGGACAAGGACAAATATAGTGGGGGAACATTCAAACATTACTAAAATTTTCTCCTGTATAAACTGAGGCAGTTGATAGAACAACAAGTCTTGCTTTAGCATACATTTTTTCTGAACTCAGTGTCTGTCATTGTTTAGTGACTTAATTCCTAAATGATTTACCAGAAAACCATAAATTTTATGAGGAACAAACCAAAAATAAGAAGCAAAAATCTATTCATTCTGTGAAAATCTGGTCAGTTGAGAGGTGTAGCTCAGCCGGAGCTGTCTTTGAGTTTGCCGCCCTTCCCCCTCACAAAATCATGGTCAAATGGAGCCTCCCCCTGCAGCCATTCCAATGTCCCATTACTTGGTTATTTCACCCAATTTACCATAAACACTAATGTGCATACTGCTTTACTTCTACGATGATTTGGACTTCATTTGAAAGTTTTATTTTGCATTTTTATAGCACAAACACTAAGGCATCTGCTAAACAAAGTAATGCAGTCTCACAATGAAAACAGACTTAGTATTAAAACTTCTCTGCCCTTGAAACTCACATTCATTGAAACAGCACTGAAACTCAGATTCAAAGAAAATACATTTGGGTAGTGGCAGATAAAGATAAACTTTGGGCTATTTTCAAATGATAGGCTTCTTGCACACAAAACATACATGTGTTCTCTGATGCACCTTCCTGATTGTATTAAATTATATTCCTTGTATAATACAGTACAGTTGTTAGAGGTGTTTTAAATTTATTGTTTTGAACATTTTTCCAGTAAACAATGAAACAAAATGCATGCACCAATAATGACAATACTGCCCAACTGAGAATATTTCCATCATAAAAGTCTACTCAAACTTCTACAATCCACCAGTATCAGTAAATATGCACAATCTCTGGAGAAGAAAAAGTCATCTAAATAATTCCACATTAAAAAGATCTGTAACTAATGAAGAGGTTGCTGCTAGCAAACAACTTTATATTTCATTATTTCATCTACAAATAAAGTGCCTGTTGCCCTTGAGGAATAAATTGCCTACATTACATTAAAAAAACTAAGCTAGTAATATTGCAGTAGGGAATGGGTGGCAAATAACTTATGGGTTCATAGCTACTAGGTATCTTCACCAGAGGACATTCTTAAGACAGCAGCATCACCCTGTTTACAAGACTGTACAATATCAGCAATGCATCTATATACTGTGGGAGTAGAACCCACAGCCTTCTGCGTCAAAAGCAAGTACACTTCCTGTTGTGCTATTAACAATGCAAGCAGACCCAGCATAAGCAGCACTAAATGTATCTTTCCCTGCAGCTGTCAGCTCCTTGTAAAATCTACTCGACACTCAGCTGTATCTCTCAACTTTGCAGCACAAGAAATCTGGAAAAAGCAAAAATGTATTGGGGAGGGAAAAAAGCCCCAAAACCAGGGGCACCTTTTAAACATTGCTTGCCTAGTCTTGGAACATTGCTAGAATAAAATGCTGTTATCACCATACATTTTACTGCCAAGTCTTGAACCCAGGACCCTATGCAAAACAGTCAGAGCAACATACCACTATGCCAAATCAGCTGTTTTGTGAAAGAGAGGAAGACTGAAACTTAAATGGCTACCATTTAGTGAATTCAATTCTCACCATAGCTGTCAGCCTCTTAGCACAAAACACATGGACAAAGCCAGTAATGGGGAATACAGCCCTCAAACATATTCAATGAATTCAGTTCTCACCATAGCTCTCAACCTTAGCACAAAAAACCTGGATGAAGCCAATAATGGGGGAATACAGTCCCAAAAATAGGGACACATTTCAAATATTCATCTTATAAACTTAGAAAATTGCTAGAATAAAAGGTTTTGCATTACTATCTGATGAATATGAAGTCTAAATTCAAATGCCTGTCAATTTTATTTATTTAACATTTGTTAACCAAGAAATTCTGACTTGGAAACAAAAGCCAATTTTCAGCAGAGGCCCAGGGAGAAATACTGTAGACACATGTCTTTGTAACATGGGAGGACACCAGAGCAAACCCATTCAAACACAGAGAGGACCATCAGACTCCACACAGAAGGCACCCCAGCCAAGAATCAAATCAGAGAACCTCTAGCTGTATTTAAGGAATTAAACATTCAGAAACCACAGCTTTTACGAGGAACAGAACAGAACAAAATATGAGGCAAAAATCTGCAAAAGTTTCACAAATTGTGGTGGGTAGGGAATTCAGGCTCTTGTTACCTGCACCCAAAGTACAGGGTTCAAGCCTCGTATTCTCTAACCACCACCAGCAGGTATCTTCAGTTCTGTCTAGCCACCAGTATAAATCAACTGGGGCATTACATACACCCTACCTCTTAAAGAAGAAATCTGGATGACAAAGCCATAAATAAAAGTGGGACAAAGACCCCAAAACAGTCACAATTTTTAAATAGTGCTCTTACAAACTTAGAAAGTTGATAGAATAACAGGTTTTGCATTAGCATTATTTTTTGTAGGATATAAAGTCTGAAACTCAACTGTCTGTCATTATTTTCTAACTTCAGTCTTTAATGATTTGCCACTAATTTGTCAGAAAAGCATAATTTTATGAAAAATGGGCCAAAAATATAAGGCAAAAATCTGGACATTCTGAGAAAATTTGTAGAGTTGAGAGGTATGACACACACACTCACACTCACACACACACACACACACACACACACACACACACACACACACACACACACACACACACACTCACACACACACACACACACACACACACACACACACACACACACACACACACAAACTTGGACATATGCTATATCTTAAAGCGGTAGGTAGGTTTTTATTCAGTAATTCTTTAGTGTGAGACTTCAGGTGTTTTTTGTATTAGCATGTATCAGGGTAATACTTAACTACCACTTAGCACTGTCTACAGTAATGCATTTGTTTATACTGGGACAAGTTATCAGCCATTGTCATTGTTTGCAGGTTGTGTAAAATAAAATTACATAGAGTTATTGAAAGTCTTTTTATAAGAATGCTCGGGAACTAGGCTCTGTATCTGAAATATCCCTCAATGACAAAGGCTTTTCAATACTTAGAAGACCTTTGTGTCAGAGGCTTGGATCCTGGAGCTAATAGTGTAATGTTAGCATGGAATCTAAGCTGTTTCTCAGGTGCTTGCCTTGCTTTCTACTGCTTGGACAACATCAAGACAATCTAGCAGATCTTTTACCTGCTGCAGAAATATGTGACTGAGAAGCTTCTTACTCTACAGCAGATATTGCATTAATTCTAGGTTCTTCCTTATCCCTGGTAGATCTGAAAAACATGTGACCCATTTTGGATTTCAAACTACTGAAAATCATATCAAAATCTGATTAATCATATTTCAGATTTGTGTACCACCTGAACAGAAGATATACTTGCTCATTCTTTAAGTATGATGTTTACAAGCTTATTCTGATATTTATTTAGCAATATGTAGAATAAGCTCTCAAAGAATATTGGGAAGTGGAGTAGCATGTATCAATGTATCTTCTGAAAGTGAAACTATCCCTGACACTAGATGGTGCGAGACACCTGTCTCAGTTGTTTTTAATAACCACCTACCTGCAGTACCACATAAATACATCAAACTCAACACATCTACGTGAATACTGAGTGGCCTGGCATGGCACATAGACCAACAGGTTTCACTGCACAAGACTGGTTTTCATTTCATTACAGATTTGTAAATTTCAAGTATGGCTCAAAGCATGTAAAATCTAAAACAAAACTTAGTACTTGCAAAGTAAACATTACCATTGTTTTATTATTTTATAACATGCTCTGTATTAAGCTACTGTTTGAAGAGTAAAACTTGCAAACAAATAAATTAAACGCAAACCAAAATAAATTACTAAAAAACACTAATAGATAAGTTATATTTTAACATGGCACTCATCCAAGCTGCTGGCAGTTTTCATTCAAAAGAAAGAACACCAGATTCCTGAAAAAATAGCTTCCTGTCTCCTTTTTAGTACCTCACATGTTATCCTTTACTAGCAGCGATCACAGCAATACCAATGATTTCTCTAGAGGAGGAAGGAGACAGCTACCTAGCACTTCTCCTGGTTGCCACTAGAAGACCACCTGGCTGGTTCAAAGTGTCTACACTGCAGAGAACATAGTTAGTTAGTAACTGTCATTGGGTTTGCTTCCATTTCTAGCAACTGAATGTGCTTCTTCAGTCTCTCTGTCTTCATTGTTTACAACAACTAATAACTAACTTTGACGGCAAATAACAAATTTGTATGGTGGCACAGTGCACCAAGTGTGGTACCTCTGAGGATAATAAACAATTAAAGCTCTGTCAAGCAAAGTATTCATTGGGCTATACATGATGCAGACCCAATTGGTGTGGCAAACATCAAGGCTTTACATAATTGCAGTCCCAGTAAGTTCACCATTGGCTTTATAGGAAACCTGCTGTAAAATGTCAACATGCTCAAAAGGTCAATACTGTAGTAAACAAAGACTACAGCCTTTGCATATTCTGCTGGATTAAGGGACATCTCATTAGTGCAGTGTCACTGTGAAGATGTAATGATGTGTGAAGGTGTGACGTTTGTTATATATAAATTTATGTTCAGGATCAGCAAAGGATATGTCATTGGAGTACATTTGGAGAAGGTCTGGGTATCACTTCTGAGATTCCTAAGGTAGGTGAAGAAGGTCTTTTGGATGTTCTTGGTGCTGGTGGCTACTCTAAGTTCATAACTGGCTTTGCACTCCCTTATGGTATGTATAAGAGTCCTTGTTTCAAGCTTTTAAGTGGCATGTACAGTAATGAAAGGGATTTTTTACAAAAATTCATGAGCTTTCTCTATATAGCTGATCTATATGGAAATTCCACCATGCAGTCTTACTTTTCAACTTATCGCAATTATTGTGTTGGATAGGAATAGCCTCTTTAAAAAGCTTACTCATAGAAGTTTAGTCATATGAGTGTAAAACTCTAAGGAGTATGCAGAACCAAGGGTGGCATTATTAATTGTCTTTTTTGGTGAGATGTACCAGTTGTGGCTGTCCAGGATATCAGTAAGTAACAGTGAACTGGCTTTTGAATAATCCCAAAATACTGTAGTGATTTTATGGATAGAGAGGCTTGCATTCAGAATGAAAGTTACAGGTAGATGATATTTAAACAGCGAGGTTTTGTGGTATGCAGGGCTGTAGAGGAGGGATAGTAGCTGGTGAAGACAAGATTAAGGAGGTTTACACTCTTGGTAAGTGTGGGGACAATTTACACGAGGGAGGATTTATTTATTGGTGAATCATTAAGTTTGCTAATTGACTGTGGAGTTATTAAAGTCACCAATAATAAGGGTATTTGACTTAATGGGTAGATTTTCCTGTTGACTTAGATGCTCAGCATGCTCTGAAGGGGACATAGAAGGGGTTCTGTAGTTAGCAGTGGTGTGGGGGTAGTTGTGAAGAGAAATACTGGGACCTCTATAAGTTCTAGATTAGAATCGCAAAATATTTGAAGTGAGACAACAGGGTTCTTGATAAACATATCTGCTCCCCCACAGCTCTCAGCAGTCCTGAATGCAAAAATCTCAATAAGTAATGGGTGTTCTCTTTGTTTTTAAATTAAGTCTTTGTAACTACAGAAATATGATTGCCTCAGATGGGAAGTTAGGAGGAAGCTCAGTTATTTTATTGTTTTAAGTGCCTAGCTTTGAGCAAAGCAACCTTAATATTGTTTGACATGGAATGTGATGGATAGGTATGCAGATGAGATGAGCATTGCCAGGAAAAGACACTACAGGGGAATCAAGAGTTCTAGCCAGTATGTGAAAGTCATATGCTATGAAGTGTAGGCCATCCATAGCAAAGCATGAATGTATGTTGACCATCTGATTCCAAGCAGACACATTGGATTCCCCTAGAATGATGCCTTTTAACAAGCCACTCATTGTGGCCAATTATTTTTTCTGAATGTGTAAGCATCATTATTATTTAGTGAAGAATGTTAATCAACACAAGTGGTTTATCTTTCTTGGGGTCATAGGTGGGAAACTCTGTTGTGTTATATCTTGCTGTGTTTTCCCCCTAGACTGCAGCACCTAAGGCCATTCACTTCTACATGGGAAATAACAAATTCATACTCGCATTAAGGATGGTGAAGGGTCCAGAGAGTCCTTGTAAGTTCCCAGATCTTTGTAACATTGAGAACTAACCAATTTGCCCCAGAAATTGTGTTTTACAGACCATTTTCTAATTTAGCATTATTTAACCTGCAGGTTTAGCCGCATTCAGGGTTGAAGATGGTTGCATCTATATCCATAAATTTGTGCAGCTCTATCCTAGGATGCACACAACTGTATATTTTGTTCTTTCTACTTTTAGTTTTCTTGTCTGAAGAGAGTAACTTCACGACCATACTATGCATCACTGGGCAGTTTTATATAGATACCACTTCATTTTTAGGGCACAGATTTGCAGAAACCCACTGAATTTAATTCTACCTAGTCTTAATGGTAAACAGCACCTGGAACGGTCGACAATATAGAATAACACCAATATCCGCTCTCAGTCAGTAGTAGCAGTACCGAACACCTCTTGTTGAACAAAATGCGTTTATTGAAAATAAAACAAGCTAAAATCCAAAGCACACATTAGAGTTAAGCGCTTTCATCTACTCTATGTAGACTTCCTTAGAACTAAATCATCCTAGCCACTACCCTCTTATATACAAACATGAATCAATTAGTTTCATCAATTATATAAAACAATTAAAACATAATAAGTTGTTAATGAGAATTTAAAGTGCTCAGTGCTTCATTTCCTTGTCAATTGCCTTTTTTGTATGGAAAAAAGAACAAAGAATATTCATTCAAACTTCCCACACTTGTTAAAAACAGTTGCTTACCACATAAAATGTATATACCAAGAAATATTTATAATATTGACATTTGTAATATTGACACACATGCCACAATAAAATACATCCTTGCTTTAACTAAACTTTTGTAAATCTCCACCTCTCTTAGCTACCCTCTATTTTCCAAAATGGGTTTAATGGAGACTGTTTCATTAAGTCCAGGATATGCAGAGGCATTTAGTTTGATTTGCCACCTAGTTTCTTCTTTTCCAAGTTTATATTTCATACTTCCCCCTCTTGGATTTACTTTTATACATTCTAAAATGCCAAAATTAAAGGAATCACAATGTGTGAGGCAATTGACAAGGAAATGAAGCACTGAGCACTTTAAATTCTCATTAACAACTTATTATGTTTTAGTTGTTTTATATAATTGATGAAACTAATTGATTCATGTTTGTATATAAGAGGGTAGTGGCTAGGATGATTTAGTTCTGAGGAAGTCTACATAGAGTAGATGAAAGCGCTTAACTCTAATGTGTGCTTTGGATTTTAGCTTGTTTTATTTTCAATAAACGCATTTTGTTCAACAAGAGGTGTTCGGTGCTGGTACTACTGACTGAGAGCGGATATTGGTGTTATTCTATATAGTCTTAATGGTAATCTGTACAGGTTTAACGAAGATACTCTCAGCAAACCTGTACAAGATGACTTCACAAAGCTGAACGGGCTTTGAAGAACCTTTTGATATTCTTCCCCAAAAGTTCTTAAGTTAGATATATAGAGCTTAATGCAGCCCTAGTAAAAACAACTTACTATAAATGCAAAAATATACAATTCTTAAAGCTTAAAGGATTGTGCTTTTTCAGAAATGTTGCACTTAGCCAGTTCTTAGCAACCTGACAATGAAGGTCATGTCTCAGTTTTTAATTCTTTTTTCAAAAAGAAAATGAATATCGGGATTTTTGGTCTATAGCAATATTGTGATGAATGCATATACCAGTCTAGATGGAAAACAGGAACCATATCCAGGTCAAATTAGGACCTTTTATGCTGGAGGTGCAGATGCAGGGACCTTACAATGGTTAAGTGTCTAAATGTATTGCCGACCAAATGCAATTGTTCTGAACTTATTCAGATACTTACTGTGCCCATTCACCTATGCATCTTTTATACCATCCTGGAATGCATAATCATAGACAAACTGAAGCACTACACATTGTCCCACTTTATGCAAAAAATAATCTATCTACTGTTGTAAAAAAAAAAAAAAAACATTACATTGACATATGTACAGTGCAGAGCCGAGCCGAAACCTACCTCAGTTAAGTTTTAATAATTTCACTTGCGTCTGTCTTGAAGAAAGGAATTCTTTCTTTTCCCTCTGCTCTGTCTGACTCAGTGACTGCTCGTGTAAGTAAACCAGCAAGGCAACACCAACACTGCAGGCAAGCAAGCTGAAAAAACAAAGTTGTTTAATTACCTTTCAGTTTTCACTAACGGTAGCACAGTAGCACAACTAAAGAGTAATGTGCTACAGGCTACTACTACTATTGAGTGTTTCTCACTCTCTTTTTTGAGAAGAGAGCAAAAACCAATCAGTAGCCATCCTGCCATTCACGTCACGTATGTTACTGCTGACGTGGCAGTCCAACCCCCCTCCTTCTACTTAATGTGCGGTTCAAACCGCCTAGACTTCTGGGCATCACACTGATGCCTTTTCATTAATCCAGACTGCTTTTACAGCAGTCCGGCAGACTTACAGAAATGCTAAAAAAAACAAAAACAAAAAAAAAACGGAACTTCACGAGCATGTGCAGTTTGAATTCTGGGACTTTACGAGTCGGTTGGACTCGGTAGAGCTGCACATTGCACAACACAAACAAAATATTTACTTAAATATATTTTTATTGAATTAATGTATTGTACAATTAATGAAACTTGACTCTTTTTGCCGGGAGGGCTGCAGTCCTGCAGTCCGATGGCATGAGCCACCACTGTCTATCACTGATATCTATTCTGGTAGTTTACCTGCCACAACCTATCACTGATATCTGTTCTGGCAGTGTACCTACCACAACCTATCACTGATATATGTTCTGGTGGCACACCTACCACAACCTATCACTGATATCAGTTCTGGTGGTGTACCTACCTCACCCTATCACTGATATCTATTCTGGTAGTTTACCTACCACAAACTATCACTGATATCTGTTCTGGCAGTGTACCTACCACAACCTATCACTGATATATGTTCTGGTGGCACACCTACCACAACCTATCACTGATATCAGTTCTGGTGGTGTACCTACCTCACCCTATCACTGATATCTGATCTGTTGCTGCAATTTCCACAACCTATCACTGATATCTGTTCTGGTGGTGTACCTTCCACAACCTATCACTGATATGAGTTCTGGTGGCACACCTACCACAACCTATCACCGATATCTGTTCTAGTGGTGCACCTACCACACTCTATCACTGATATCCATTCTGGTAGTTTACCTACCACAACCTATCACTGATATCTGTTCTAGTGGTGTACCTACCACAAATTATTACTGATATATGTTCTGGTGGTATACCTACCACAGTCTATCACTGATATGTGTTATGGTAGTTTAACTACCACAATGTTTCACTAATATCTGTTCTGGTGGTGCACCTACCTTAGCCTATCACTGATATCTGTTTGGTTGCTGTACCAACATTAACCTATCACTGATATCTATTCTGGTAGTTTACCTACCACAGCCTATCACTGATATCTGTTCTGGTAGTTTATTTATCCCATCCTTTCACTGATATCTTTTCTGGTGGTTTGCCTACCACAACCTATCACAGATATCTATTCTGGTGGTGTACCTACCTCAACCTATCACTGATACCAGTTCTGGTGGTGTACCTACCACTACTTATCATTGATATCTGTTCTGGTGGTTTACCTACCACAACCTATTACTGATATATGTGGATGGTGATTCATTACTGGGGCTAAGCAGAAATTCCTTAAGATTCCAAGAGAAGAATAAGTTATTTCTTACACTTATTTCATTAAATTGTACTTCTGTAATACTTACAAATTGTGCTATACAGTTACTATACTACATTTTGCACTGTTATAAAGCTTTTTTAGTGTTTCACTGCATTTATGTACTATTTTATACTGTTTTAACTGTATTTCTCATTGCTCTATACTGTTTTGTTACTCTAATTGCATGTTTACTGAATTACTTAACTGTAAACTGCTTTTTCATACTGAGAGTTGTATTTTCTGTTTGTGAGTTCTCTATCTGTGCCTTTCTGTGCATTCTTATGAGGTTTCTGTGTTCTAGTCAAGTATCACATAACTGTTTTGTCTGCAGTTAAAAACATTATCTAGAGTCTCCTTGCTCCTTTATCTGTTTAAAACTTCCATTTAGTGGCTAAAGCTAGTAGCTGTAATAGTGTGCATTACTATAATTTCATTTTTATTGAGTTAATAAACTGTAAACTGCTTTTTCATACTGAGAATTGTATTTTCTGTTTGTGAGTGCTCTTTCTTTGCATTTATCATGAGGTTTCTCTGTTCTACTCAGGTTGCCTAATCTTAATAGAGGCCTGCTGTTGTCAAGGCCTGGTAGTTTTATTGGTTTACTATTGAATATGCGAATGCACTTTGTTCGAACGGCCACCCCATCGACGCGTTTGCACGAACCGAAAGCGCAAAAACTGTTCGCTAGCGAAACCCATTCGACATTCGACATTACCGGCCGCACAACACCTCCACACCCATGCTACCATGGGTTAGACAGGGGCGAGGTTTTGCCGTTCACACATTTGGGATTCGGTGTGCTGACGATCGCATTTTCGACTTCGTGCAAGTCGAGTCGCCCATGTAAGGATCGACATTGCAATAGTAAACCAGTTTTATTTGTTGAGTTCCTGTGTTTCTGGCAGCCATTTTCTGCTGATAGTGTGTTGTCTTCATTATTATTGAGAGTAACAGGGTTTCCTGACTTTTTGTAGCATGAGTGATTGGGTAACAGCAGGGGCTAGTAGGACTGAGTAGTAATTTGAGTTCCTTCGTATAAAAACCCTGTGTCTGCAAAGGGTTGTGCTTGTATTTACCAGGCTGTGGATGGTGATTAATTACTGGGGCTAAGCAGAAATTCCTTAAGATTCCAAATGCAGAATAAGTTATTTCTTACACTTATTTCATTGAATTGCACTTCTGTAACACTTACAATTCGTGGTATACAGTTAATCTACTACATTTTGCACTGTTATAAAGCTTTTTTACTGATTCACTGCATTTATACTGTTTAACTATATTTCTCATTGCTATATACTGTTCCATTACTCTAATTGCATGTTTACTGAAATACTTAACTGTAAACTGCTTTTTCATACTGAGAGTTGTATTTTCTGTTCATGAGTGTTCTATCTGTGCCTTTCTGTGCATTCTTTTTGAGGTTTCTGTGTTCTAGTCAAGTATCATATAACTGATTTGTTTGCTGTTATAATCATTCTCTAGAGTCTCCTTGCTCCTTAATCTGTTTAAAACTTTCATTTAGTGGCTACAGCTATTAGCTGTAATAGTTTCCCATCTGCCCTCCCTTTTGTTGTCTTGTTCTTAAACTTGGTGGCTTTGCAGTTGCCCACCCATACTGTATATTTGATCTGGGATGTTCCTCAAAGTCTAGTGTCATTAGTTCATTCTACCTAATAAAGGGAGAACATTTGAGAAGGCCAACCCACTTAGATTCTTAATCTTGAATTATCTTCTGTTCCAGCCTTCTTTTCCACTTTACTAAAAAAAAATCTAAGCTTGTTTCCCCCTTTCCTGTAACTAATCTAGTCCAGGTACAGGTTTGCTGTATCCAGGACTGTTTGCAAGCTCCTGAGTCCTCCAAGCCTGTCTGTGTTGGAAGGAAACCTGCTAGTTTATCAGTGGGAGTGGTAAGCACTAGGTAACCTATCTGTCACATAAGCAGTGGTTTCTGTCCCAGAAATTGTAGTTATTGGCTGTTTTGGCAGTTTTTCCATCTCACTCAGCTTTCTGATTTAAAAGCTCACATTTGCACTTGTTTCCCTTCATTTCCTGTAACTAGCCTAGTCTAGATACAGATTTGCTGTATCCAGGACTGTTTGTAAGCTCCTGAGCCCCCCAAGTCTTTCTGTGTTGGAGGAAAGCCTTCTAGCTTATCAGTGGGAGTGGTAAGCAGTAGGCAGCCTATCTACCACATAAGGAGGGGTTTCTGGTCCAGAAAATGTATTTATTGGCTGTTTGGGCAGTTGTTCCATCTCTCTCAACTTTTTGATTTAAAAGCCCATATTTGCACTTGTCCCCCCCCCTTCCTGTAACTAGTCTAGACCAGATGCAGATTTGCTGTATCCAGGACTTTTCATAATCTTCTGAGCCCTCAAGCCTTTCTTTGTTGGAGGGAAGCCTTTTAGCTTATCAGTGGAAGTGGTAAGCCCTAGGTAGCCTATCTACCACAAGAGGAGTGGTTTCTGGCCCAGATATTGTGGTTTATTGGCATTTTGGGCATATTTTTCATTCCTTTCAACTTTCTGGCTTAAAAGCATGTGTTTGCACTTGTTTCAACCCTTTCCTGTAACTAGTCTAGTCCAGATACAGATTTGCTGTGTCCAAGACAGTTTGCAAGCTTCTGAGCCCACCAAGCCTTTCTGTGTTGTTGGGAAGCCTTCTAGCTTATCAGTGGGAGTGGTAAGCACTAGGTATCCTATCTACCACAAGAGGAGTGGTTCCTAGCCCAGAAATTGTAGTTTATTGGCTGTTTGGACAGTTTTTCCATGTCTCTCAACTTTCCAGTATAAAAGCCCGCATTTGTGCTTGTTTCCCACCTTTCCTGTAGCTAGTCTAGTCCAGATACAGACTTATTGTATCCAGGACTGTTTGTCAGCTTCTGAGATGTGCCAGAGTCTGCTCTTCAAATTTTCTCTTAGATCTACTAGTTCTCTCCTCTCCTGCACTTATACTAGCTTATTAGTCTAGCACTTTACCTTGCAAAAGTGCTATTGGCACTAAACATTCAACAAGGAAACAGATCCAGTACTTATTATCAATGCCCACCCCTCCAGGCATGTCCAAAGGTCAGTTCCCTGTGCTTTATCCTATTAACCTGGTGAACCTGGCAATCCTGAGGCAATGTAGCAACTGCCTTATGTACACTAACAACCCTCTCCTCTTAACTTCCAACAGTCAGACTTGTGAGAGATGCACTTATATATCCAAATTGGAAGCCACGCACTCTCCAGCCAAGACTGGAATAGCTGGTCAAGAGGAGAAGGTCAACAATTGCACCACACCACAGCAAACACATAGCCCTCCAGAACACACACCAGCACTGCCTTCACATAAAAGCACAAACCACACACCCACCTTCGTGGAGGCTCTCAATAAAAATCTACCCTAGCAGCAGAGCCCTCCAAGGCAGAAACCCACGTGACCACCACATCACAACACTAATCATGAAACACATAACTGTCCTAAACAGGTGACTCGATAGTGAGGCACACTGATGTCCCACTCATTAGATTGAATAAGGTGAAAGTAACAGTCAGCTGCCTGTCGGGTGCCAGGATCCACCACATAATGCATGCTCTCGGGTCTTTCAACAACAGGTACAAATATGACTCTTTCATTGTACATGTGGGTGTGAATGACCTGAGATGCACCTCCCTGGACTATGTGAAAAGAGACATGGAAGAGCTCTCGGATTATATAGCCCAGGTGGGTATGACACTAGCCCTGAGCAGCATCCTACCATCACCCAGAATGATACCACAGTAGAAGCAGAAAATGATTGATTTCAACAACTGGCTGTTTCTGGTGTCATTCTAAGGGGATCTAGTATCTGTCTGCCTGGGATGACATGATTGACAGACCTCAATGTTTTGCCAGAGATGGCCTACACCTGTCACCCCTGGGCTTCCGGATACTGGCCAAGGCTTTTGCCACCCCTATAGTGCCTTTTTTAGGCAGTGTTCCAAAGACCAAATTACCACTGCTCCAACTATAAACAAATGTAACCTGAGGGTCATGCTGGGCAAAGTTAGAAGTCTAAATCTCAAAATGGACTCTCTTGAAGGACTCCTTAAAATGGAGAATATTGACATTTGTGCTGTAACATTGACTTGGTTCAAGGCAGCAGAAAGCACCCCTCCACTACCAGGCTATAAATCATTCCACAACATTCGGCCCCAGAACTTGGACCGAAGCTTCAAAGGCAGTGTTTTTTTCCATTTTCATAAAAGATGCGCACACCTCCAGACTGATAGCCCAACATAACGCATCAGAGATACTTCAGGTTCTGCTAACATTGGGTAAGACAGCAATTCAGTTCGTAGCCTACTATAGGTCCTCAGCCATGTTCCAAGAATCACACTCCACATTCCAAAGCACCCTGGAGAATATTAGGGTCCAACCTACCACTCTCTTACTAGGCAACTTCAACTACCCCCTCCATTAACTGGGTAAACTACTAATGTACCAATGCACTTGATGAACGTTTGCTGGAGTTCATTAATTCCAATGCCCTGAACCAGCTCATTCTTACCCCCACTAGAGGTAGCAACATACTTGACCTGGTCATTACTAACATGGGTGACTGTTGCTCTACACTAATAGTCAGCTCCACCATGGCTAGATCCGACCACAAACTAATCACCTTGGAAATCTCCATCCCCCCACCCCACACAAAGGTAACCACCATAGAAAACTTCTCCAATACTAATGGAGAATAGTTGCATGACAGTAGAATCATACACCAATGCACTGTATGAACACATACACAAATGCATGGATCTCGCAATTCCCAATAGAACCAAGATTCTCTCCTCCAAAAAAAGAAAGCCAATCTGGTTGTCCCCTACCATAAACAAACACTAGAACAGAAAGAGGAAAGTGATGCAGAATAAGGTGAATTCCAAGACAGAAAAAAACTCCCTTATCAGCCTGAACAAAAAGTTGAGATACCTCATCAAATCCTCTAAAGCTAGCTATGAAAACAGAATTGCAGCAGATAATAAAGATAACCACAAGGCCGTCTATAGTTATGTAAAGAATCTCCATGGCAATACCCAGATTTGCTCTTAGCTACTGCACAATGGTACCTCCTATACTGAGCCAACAGATATTGCCAGTATACTGGCTGACAGATTCAGTGCTAACTTTACCCCTCCCCCCAAAAGAACCAATCACAATACCAGTAGATTGCCAATCACCCAGTATTACTGCTGCACAGGTTAAACAGCACTATCCAAGGCCAAAAATACAGCTTCTATGGGACCTGACAATATCCCTAGTTGTGTTCTACATGAACTGCAGAGTGAACTGGCACCTCACTTGTGTGCCCTGTTCAATCACAGCCTCATTTTAGACTTTGTCCCTACTGAATGGTGCACTGCTACAGTCATCCCACTCCACAAAGGAGGAGTGACTGCAGACCCTGGGAACTATTGCCCCATTAGCCTGGTAAGTCTGATATGCAAAGCTATGGAACGCATCATCATGGACCTAATAAACAAGGATATAAGGAATCTCCAGACTCTGGATCCCACACAGTTTGGTTTTGTGAAGGGTAGATTATGCCTCCTCAACTTGGTCAACTTCTTTGAGTCAGTCACCAGAGCTGTGGATGAAGGCAAGGTGGTTCACACGGCCTACCTTGATCTAGCCAAGGCTTTTTTATACCATTCCCCACTCAGGAATCATAGAAAAACTCACTAGACATGGAATCAACCCCTATATCACTAGGTGGGTTGCAAACTGGCTCACAGATAGAACCCACAGTGTGAAAGTAGCTGACTCCATGTCAGACTGCCAACTAGTCACGAGTGGAGTCCCACAGGGTTCGGTCCTGGGTCCTCTCCTGTTTGGTATCTACTTCTCTGAAATCCAAGCCAACATGAATGGACTCTGGCTGACAAGGTTCATGGACGATTGCAAGTTGGGAGCTATTATTAACTCCCCAAGTGATGTTGACATCTTACAGAATGGCCTAACTGAGATCAACAACTGGTGTCAGAACCATGGCCTTAAGCTCAGTGCCAAAAAATCTGTTGTCATCCCCTTTGGGAAAAACCCGGTTCCCATGAATTCCCATATTGATGGTAGTCCACTGAACACAGAAGGCGTTATAAGAGATCTGGGAGCACAGGTTGACATCAGCCTCTCTTTTAATCACCACATTACCACTGCGGTCAGAAAGTCCTTCTATGTGGCACATCTCATTACTAAGGGTTTTGCATCCAGGAAGAAAGAGGTCATTGTCTCCCTCTACACTTCCCTCATTCGGTCAATCATCGAGTACAATGCCCCATTTGGCATGTACCTCACTAGACACCTGCAACAACTGGAGAGGCCACAAAAGTACTTCACAAAGAGGATCCTAGGCCTTAAACACTTGTCCTATATGGACAGACTCAAAAAAACTCCAACTATTCTCTCTCTCATATCGCCTACTTAGAGGCAATCTCTGCTTGACTTACAAAGCCATGTCTGACCCAGCTCCGTTAGAAATGCTACATCTAAAGAAATCCCTCTACACCAGACACTCCAGAGACCTCAACCTCATTATCACAATTAACAGAACATGCTGGAGGGACAGGTTCATAACCCAGAGACTGCCCATGCTATGGAACAGACTTCTCATACATGTCAAGCAGAGGACTTCACTGACCCTCTTCAAGAGAAATCTTGATGAGTAGATGGGAAACAAAAAATTCACCCCGGGGATAACTCCAGTGGCTCTACTCGACAGAGGCACTGGGAACCAAGGTCAGGTGGCACTATACCAGGGTAATCCTATGGCTAAGCTTGTAAAGACCCCAGGGCCATTAGCCTAGTACTCAGCTATGAACCTATGAGGGTGTACCTATCACAACTTATTAGTGATGTCTTTTCTTATCACAGTCTATCACTGATATGTGTTCTCATGGTGTACCTACCCCCAACTTATCACTAATATCAGTTATGTTGCTTTACTTACCCCAACCTATCATTGATATCTGTTCTGGTGGTTTACTTATCACAACCTATCGCTGATATCTGATCTGATGGTGTACCTACCACAACTTTAAACTGATATTCTGGTGGTTTACTTGCCACAACCTATCACTGATATCTGTCAAACTCAGAGCTGTTGGACATGCTCCACTTAAAGAAATCCCAATCCCTCTGAGCTACATGCTCTAGGGACCTAAACCTTGTCACCACAATAAACAGAACATGCTAGAGGGATAGATTCCTGTCCCAGAGATTCCTCATACTCTGGAACAAACTACCTATCTATATCAAACAAGGCTCCTTATTAGCACTCTTCAAGAAAAATCTTGATGAATGGATGGGAGATAGGAAATTCTCCCAGGGGATCACTTCTATGGTTCTGCCTTATCCAAAAAGACATTTTCCATACATCTTAAGTGCATCCATGAGGGTATGGTTCTTCTGAGCAGTGGCATTATCTCTCCTGTACCTTGGTCCCTGATGCCATTATATTTTGTTCTTAAAAATAACCAGTTTGGTATTCCTACCACAACCATGCCCTGAGTGAAATGAAGAAGGATATGCTTCCCTTCAACAGTTATGTTACACTCTGTAATGTGACTCTTCCCCTTAAACACTACTGAAAACATCAATATGTCACTAATTTTTGTAAACATTTTTTCTTATTTGTTTGTGTGTGTGTGTGTGTGTGTGTGTTTTGTCTGCTTGATGACTAATGATTTACTTCATAAAATTCAGTACTCTTTATGTCTCTCAGTCCTGTGAATTGCTATTGCCAGGTGCCAGTAGCAGTGACAAATAAGGAAATGTGGTAAGAGTGGCATAGAGAACAAAAAGTATTGTCTCAGTAATGTAACTTCACTTGGTAGTTACGCAAACCCAGTAGTAGAACACTTTACCAGTACATTATAAGCAATTCCTTGATGATTTTCATTATGTGGTAGTAATGAGATTATTAACTCTGTTATATGCGTAACTGCACTTTTTGTAAACTATTTCCTTTAACTTTGACTTTCTGTCATTCATTGTGGAATCAGGTTAATCAACGGCACACAAAATGGTGAAGCTCACAAAGTTTCTACAAATGTATTATGTTTTTAAGTTATTACATAAATGGAGCTTGTAAGCACACAGCTCTATAAATTGCACTACTGTGTTGATAATATGATACCTTTGTTCTTTAAAACTGTATCCAAATTTGCCATAATTTTCCTTTCAAAAATCAAGCAGTTTTCTAACATCATGGCTGCAATCACCATCTGCAGAGATCTTTGTGTCCAGGAAAACAAAATGTGTCACTTCTTCCCTATCTGTTTTCTAAGGACTGATAGGGCTAGATGACATAATGTTATTTATTTATTTTACTGATACTGAGCAATAAGTCAGCTTTTGCACTTTCTACTTTTACCTTCATCAACAGGCTCTCCACGTCTTCCTCAGTTTCAGTCATTAGAGTGGTATCATCTGCATATCTAAGGCTATTAATATTTCTCCCAGCATCTCACTCATCTATCCCATGATTTCACAATATATATTCAGAGCATAAAAAGAATAAATAGTGTGAGTGGGCCTCAGTGGTACAGCGGTTACTGTTGTCACCTCACAGCAAGAGGTTTTTCGGTTCAATTCTCAGGTGGTGCTCCTTCTTTGTGGAGTCTGCATGTCCTCCCTGCAGCTACATAAACTTTAAAGACATGCAGGTAGGTGCATGTGGGTGTGCCTTCTGTGAAGGCTGGGCATCGGGCTGGCAACTAGGCACCATAAAAACCACTGCTAACCATTAGTGGACCGGTGATCCGCTGTGATGACCCCTAACCGGGAAAAACCAAAAGAAGAAATGTGACAATACACAGGGCCGGATTCACAAAGGCTTACACGGAGTCTAAGAGTAGAGTAAAACTCCATGCAGCCAACATGTCTGCCGAGCGATCCAGGAACAGCCGGTAGGGGCGTGCAACAGAGCTCTCAAAACGAGTCCTACACGGACAGGGCTTGGATATGCAAATTACCTCAATTGCAGGTGAAAGCTATGCAAATGAGGTAAATTTGCGATCCAGGAAACCCAAACCTGTCCGAGTAGGAGTAGTGATATTTGCAGAAATGTACTCAGTTGACAACTGAGTACGGTTCTGTAAATAGCAAAACGGAGCCGTGACAGCTCCAAAAAAAGGATGCATTTACAGGAGGAAGCATGCCAATGGCCAAAAAAACGGCCATTGGTAATGTTAAGAGATGCAAAATAAAAATAAAATAACTTTTTTTTGTCATCCCAATCTCCGGGGTTTAAGCGTAGTGCAGCGCCTCGCAAATGCGCTACACCCTAAAAACCAGAAAATCAAGAATTAAGATCCACAAATGTGGATTTTATTGCTAATATGAATTTACAATGCAAGTGAATGGCAGGCTGAAGACATGGCCACCGAGTACAGGTTGCTAAGGGGGGAAGCTCAGTCAAAGAGATGTAACCAAGCATTAGTAGGCAATCCTATGCAAATGAGGGTTAGGATAGTGAATAATTTCCAATCCCAGGGGAGGTAGGAGAAAAAGGGTCTAGAAATAGGGAATCCGGGGGTATTTTGGGTAAAGCCTTGGAGAAACTTTTAGCTTCAACACCAGGGGTGGCCGGTAGGCTATTAAAAAAGGAAGGGTTCCATAACCCAAAATTTTCTTGTGGGGGATGCGGGCTTAAACTGATGGTGTGCGCTGAAGTTTCCGCCAAAACTGATCTGAAAAGTTGTGCTTTGCCCAGGGCATCCCAAAATGGTTTTACCAGTGATGTGGCTAGCCGGGAGGTTGTGTGCCCCCGGGGAAACAAAAAAAAAAGGAAGCCAAAAATGAGGAAACCGGGGAGTATAGCAGGTGGGTGCTCAAATCAGGTTCCGGCGACACCCCCGAGCCCCAAAAAACCCCAAAACAACAGTCCATTTTTTTTCCTTGGAATGTGCAAAAGCTAATAAATAAAAACTGAAAAAGTTTTACGGAAAAAAAAGAATGTTGGGGCGCCATTGCAACAAAGCAACTGCTGGGGGGGAAAAAAACCTGGCCCCCAGTAGGAGAAGGAGGCAGGCCCGGGGAAACCTCCGGGGCAAGAGCAGAATAGCACATAATGGCAGAGACCTCTGGAAATTTGGATTACCTCCTCCCCCAAAAACCAAAAAAAATAGTAAAAAGGAGGGGGCCTAAGTTTAAAACTCCCTTTCCAAACCCAAGGGTATAGGGGGTATAAGGCATCACATAGGGCTGCACCACCGGGACCCATGTGCCATGTGGTACAATTTTTAAAGATTTTGGCCAAAAGCTTTCCAAAAATGAGAATAGGGGAAAAACAAAATGCCCCAACCAAAGCCCCACCGGTGGCTGGGTAGGGCACTTCCCAAAAAATTTTATAACCCCAGGTCGGGGACCCGGGGCTTCTAAGTGGGCTGGCTGCCCAAGCACCATGCCCCATTTTGGGCACTGCCCTTACCAGCTTTGCCAAGGGGGAAAATTACCAGGGGGGATGGGCTTCCGGACCAGGCTGTGCCCCCATAGAAATGACACAACCTAAACGGGAATGAAAATTGGGCACCGAAAAAGAAATGTTGATTGGTTTTCCCAAGTTTTTCCTCCTGGAAACCCTTTGCAGCCACCAAAAATTTCCCTTGTCGGAGTTACAAAAAATGATCCTGCAAAAAAGCTGCCAACCAGATAGGGGGGAAACCCCCCCCCAATTCCAACCATCACAAGAGGGACTAAAAGGGGGAAAAATACCTGAAGGCAAAGGGGCATGCCCAATTTTTGGTTAAAGGGGAAAAAGTCAGGCCAAAACCGGGAAATGAATTTTCCCTGCCACAATTAAAAAGGGATGCCTAATTTACACATGCCAAAACATTTGGGTTGATGTGAACAAGGACCCTCCCCCACCGGGGCAATTGCCTGTGAAAAATAAAAAGACAAACAGAACCCCCATTATATATGTAAACCCCCAAATCAAATTGGGGTCGGGAGAATACCTAAATTTTGGGTTAATAGAAAGTGGAAACCCAAAGGGGGATGTAAAAAACCCAACAGTTTTTTCCATCCCTTAACATTGGGTTGCTCTTAAAAAATTTAAAAACATAGGGTAAAAGGGTTGATATAGCTATCTGCCCAAAAAGGGCAGGGGTCACCCTTTAGAAAAAATTTTGTGTTTGCTTTTGGGAAACCCTGCAGGACACTTCCCTGTGATTAGCACAAAGGGTACCCCGAGTAAGTAGCCTCTTTCAACAACCAGAAAATTTTAATAGGTCATGTTCACCCATCAACTTGTAAAAAGCCTCAAAAAGGTCCATGGGTGCTCCCTTGAAAAAGGGAAAAAATTACAACCAAAAATTTAAAGGGGAGCCCCCTTGGATGTCGGGTCAGCAGGGGGCCCCTATTCATTCTGTGAAAAAGGTTATATGTCCCCGGGAAAAGTTTAGCAAAAAAATTAAAATTAGGGGCCCCTGTCATTAAATTGTTTGGATATTTTTCTTAAACAAAGAATAAAATCCAGTATTAAAAAACATTGTGACCAAAAATTATTGGGCAATTGTCAGGCATCTGTGGGAGTCCCTACCAATTGTTTGGCTTTGCCCCTTCAGTTGTCAGTGCCGGTAAGGTAAAAAATCCCTTTTTGGCATTGTCCCCAGCAGGGAAAAAGTATAGGGAAACAAGACCCCCCCACTTGTCAAGATTTTCCCTTAGGGGTAGGGGGCCCCCTATAAAAGGGTTCAACCATGATGGAGTCGGAAAGAATCTGTCCCCCACCCTAAACTCCTAATATGTTGGATTTACTGGGGTTGGTATTGGGTGGGCATGTTTTTGGGTTTTTTTCCCAAAGGAAATACTAGGGGGGGAAACTATGGCATTACTGTAGCCAAAATGTCAGGCACCAGTATCCAATCTCTTTTTGGGGAACTTTTGGATCAGGCCGGGTGAGGTAAGGCACCCAAAATTGGCATTGCCAACATGGAGTATCCTCCTTTAGTGAAAACCATGGGGAAATTATATAAAGGGTCCCAGGAATGGTTGTGGGAGGAACGGTTTAAACCCAAACCCCCTTTGAATAACTACCATGTGGGTGTTTTTGTTTTTCCAAAAGGGAGCATCCAATCTTTGTGGGGATGGTGGAATACCCTTTTGTGAGCCCTTTTGATAATGGCCAGTGGGGTTGTTTGGGAAGTTTGCAGTATCCTGGTGCCAACCTCCTTTTTAGCCTGTATGTAAAAAATAAAACGCAAGAGAGGTCCCAACACCCTTGTGGGACCATGTCGGGTGTTTCCGGATGTCTAATGGGGGTGATCCCTGACCATAGCTCCTTTTGTTTGGAAAGGGTGGGTAGCAAAATAAGGGGTATTTTTGGGGGGTTTTGGGTCCATTGTGGGACAACTTGTGAGGACCGGGTCTGTTTGAATCCTTGGGAAATCTGAAACTTGAAATTGAGGACAATTTTGAGGTTCCTGTCATGAACCCCTTAAAATAAAGTTTTGGAAAACACTGTTTTTTGGGCAATTGTCTGGGGTGTTCCCCCTTTGGGGAGGGGAACCACTGTTATTTTGGGAATTCCCGAGTAACTTTTGAACAGTGCTTTTAAAGGGGGATGGGGAAATGCAGGGGGGACCTTTTGGGCCCAGATGTGGTTGCCCCTGGGGAGGGTATTTTTTTTTTGTATGCGGGATTACACTTTTTGGGGGGCACCCGGGGGTAAACATCTGAGAACCTGTTTGCCAGGTGTTGGCAATGTCGTGGGTTGGGGTATTTTATAGTATCGAAACTCCGCATACGGGATCCCCCCCAGGTTCCTGTCGGGGTTGTGTTTCCCTTTTGTGCTTTCCTCCCTTAGAAAAATTATAAGGCTGTCTCAGACAGTCCCCTTTCCTTGGGGAGGAATTGAGTCTTTTTTATTGATAGCAAATCCACACCCCCTGGGGCCATGGGTGTTGGGATATCCGCAAAACGTACATTCAGTCCGGTATTTACTGTCCCAGGGTCTCTGAAGGATACCACCTTGGTTTGGAGAAGTGTGACATTTGCTTTTGAGAAGTTCACCAAGATTACCCAGGATGGGAGTGGGAATGGGATATGGATGTCCAGTGAGATAAATGTATGTTCTGACCTTACCAATGAGGGGTATATCTTTGGTGTGGAACATAGAGTCCCCATGTTGGTTATGATCAGATCCAATATGTTGTTCCCTCTTGTGGGTGTGGTGACCGGTTGTGCCATAGCATATGAGTTTACAAATAGTAGCAACTGTTGGGTGAGGGTGTTGGGGCCTGAGTAGTATCCCCAGTCAATGTTTGGGTATTTGAAGTCACCCAATATAATGGTGTTTGGGAAGACCTTCATATTCTTCAGTGTTCCCAGGAAAGCCGAGTGTGGTTCCTGAGTTTGGGAGATTGGTCTGTAGCAGGCTACAAACTGAAAGGCAGTTTTGCACACTGTTAGTTGCACATGTATGGTCTGCGATGCTTCGTGCAGTGCTACTAACCTGGAGGTGTGTGTATCTGTGATGTATATGGATACTCCCCCTATTTGTGTTGGACATTCTGAGTCTTGTGGTCAGAAAGCATGGTATGAAATATAACCTGGTAGTGCTGGTGTGCACTTGGGAGCCTGAACCAGGTGTCTGTTAGTGCACAGATATCGTTATTCTCCATACTGAGGAGAGTCCTGAGTGGGCACAATTTGAGGTTAACACATCTAGTATTGAGCAGCATTACCCTTAGTTTCATTTACTCTGTAATGTCTATGGAGGTGGGTTTGTCTTTTGAGCCCCGCTTAAAAAAGGCACTATGGTGGTAGCAAGAGCCTTAGCCAGTATTCGAAAGTCCAAGGGTGAAAGGTGCAAGCTGTCCATAGGGAAGCTACATGGCATGAATTACACCAATATGTTAGCCAAGTGTTAAACGTGATCAGTTCGTCTGTATACTGTGACATCATACTTGGTGAGTGTAAGATGCTACACAAGGTCAGGGTCATACTGGCCTGGCTACATGATCAGAGTTCCTCTATGTATCATGTCATGTGGTCCAGGGAGGAACGTCTGAGGTTTTACACACCAGCATGGACAATGATGAAGCCAGTCCTGCACTTGCTTTGGAGTGACCTGAGTACATGTGTTATGATGTGGCAGATCCTGGCACCTGACAGACAGCTCAAAGTGACCATCCCCTTGTTTGGCCTGGTGAGTGGGACGTCAGTGTGTCTGACAATAAGTGTCACCTATTACAAGTATATTAGGTGTGTTGTTTAGCCGAAGGACAGTGACTGTGTGGCACACTGACGTTGTGAACTATGTGATATGTGGGTATTGTAGTGGGGTAGCAGTTGTTTGTGTGTCTGATTTGGAGGTCTCTGCTGCTTAGGCAAAGTTTATTTAGAGCCTCCGAATATGTTTATGTGTGATAATGTGGTTTGATTGCTGTCACTTTAGGTTTATGTGAGACTAATATGTGGTGTGTGTGGTTACCTTCACCACCTGATATACTGTTCCAGTCATGGATCGATAAAGCTCAGCCTCCTGTATGTCTATATAGTTGCATGTCTCACATATATCTGAGTTTGTTGGGAGGAGGAGAGGGTTGTCTGTGTACATGAAGCAGTTGTGACAATGTGTCAAAATCACAATATTCACCAGCTGGACTGGAGAGTACACACGAAACCGACCCCTGGACATGCCAGGATATTATGATGACATACTCTGTAGACTGATCACAAAGGATCAGTAGGGTGTTAGGTGTGTAAAAGAGTATAACAGGGATTTGTGCTCAGGTTTGTCTGTATTTTGTAAAGAGTAGCGGCGAAGGAGTCCAGACTGAATCATGACACCTCCTTCAGCTATGTCATAAATAGCAATGTAAACTCATATATGTCCTGAGTCAGGGCCAACTGTACCTGACTGACAATGCTGACATCCTGTCAGACAGGCCCATATATACATACCCACCTCCTACTGATGAAAGTCCCTATCATCATACCAGGAGATAACACATGTAGAATGGCTGAACAGCTCCCCCCAAAGCTGAAAGCATGGCAGCAATTGGATTACATTATTTCCCTATATGTGTCATGAATGAACTACAGAACAAACAGACCCTGCACCTGAACAGTCTATTGAGCCTCACCCTCTCCACAGGATCTGGAACCGTTGAATGTGTTACAGAAACATATTGGCACTCCCCACAAGTGTTGGTGCACAACACACCATGGGAAGTATAGTCCAGTAAGCCTATGAAGTCTGATCTGCAAGGCCATGGAGTCCATCATGGTTGAAGTCATAAACAGAGCTATTGGAAGCTGACAAACACACAACCCTACCAACTTTGGTATGTTCATGTGCAGATCATGGTTCCCAATCATGCTAGACTGTTTGCAAGGCAGCCACCCAGCACATACATCACTGAACGGAGTTGCACATGTCCCACATAGACTTTGAATAGCCCTTTATCAACATCCCAGACACATGTCGTATCCACAAAACCAACAATCTGTGCATAAATATGTGTTGACATATGAAGGAATGTCAGTTTGTCCACAGATAGATCACACAAGCTAAGAATTATGCAGTCCTGTTCAAGCTGTTGACACCTGCCGACCCATATGGTTCATTCCTGGGATTGCATAAAACAAAGTGTACCCACATTACCATGTCCATTCTGATGATGTCAGCATCCTACAAATATAGCAGGAGAAAAGAAGCCATCCAGTAAGGCAAATAGCACGCTGTGTTAATGCGTATCTCTCTAGTATCATAACATAGTTAGTTAGGGGTTTGAATCCTACAAACGCTGACAGTTTGGGGGGGGGGGTTATGTGTGTGATTTCGTTTGAGAGGAGTGCTCTTTTTTGAGACTGGGAAAACACATTAAAAGAGGTACATTCCTCTTTGGAAATTATGATGATGTTAACATCCTTCTAATATAGCAGGAGAATAGAAACCACTCAATAAGGCATATAGCGTCCCATGTTAATGCGTATTTCTCTAATATCATAACATAGTTTGGTAGGGGTTTGAATCCTGCAAATGCTGGCAGTGTGTGTTTGGGTGTATATGTGTGTGACTTCCTTTGAGAGGAGTCCCTTTTTTGGAGACTGGGAAAGCACATTAAAAGAGGTACATTCCTCTTTGGAAAGTCTGATGATGTCAGCATCCTACAAATATGGCAGGAGAAAAGAAACCACACAGTAAAGCATAGAGTCTGCCATGTTAATGTGTATCTCTCTAGTATCATAACATTGTTAGATAGGGGTTTGAATCCTGCAATGCTGACTGTGTGTGTGATTTCCTTTGAAAGGAGTGCACTTTTTGGAGACCGGGAAAACACATTAAAAGAGGTACATACTCCTTTGGAAAGTCTGATGATGTCAGCATCCTACAAATATAGCAGGAGAAAAGAAACCACCCAGTAGAGCATATAGCGTGCAGTGTTAATGCATATTTCTCTAGTATCATAGTTAGGTAGGGGTTTGAATCCTGCAATTGTTGAGTGTGTGTGTGACATTGTTGGTCAATACAGTGTGGGTTTTGCTTTTACTATGGTATGACATATCATGATTAAAACAGTATGTGCATTGCACACATCAGGTATCTGTGTGGCAAATAAATATGTGTACATGTGACCTCAGTTAGTACATAGGTGTGAAGCCTGCATACTACATGAATACATTTGTTTCCTTTGACAGATTGTGCTGCTGCTTCTCAGATCATAGGTCACATATGTATGTATGTGACAAGGCCGGCCACTGTAGTGATCTGTGGCCAAGGTCAACTGTGCCACACACACCCATGACAGTTACTATAGAGTAGTGTGAGTGAGGGTACATGCCTGGGCTATATGTCAGACATGTTCATACACAACAACGACTGGCAATAATGGAGTCATTATAGGTGCATAACAGCCTTGTGGATATGCATTTAGGACCCTAATGTCTTATGTGATACACCGAGGAACTCCACAATACCTCTGAATATGTGGATACCAAGGGACAGATGACATAACACATGGCTGTATGTACACATTGGTACCCAACATACATGTTGAGGGCTACCACCTATGTGGTACTGTTGGGATAGTATGTATAGTGAATGTGGATGACTATGCCATAGTCGGCTTAGTGCTATACAGCATGTGTCGGACAACAGGTGTCTGTCTGTATGATACCCTTGTGTAGGATATGTGTCCCATCCAGGGAATGCATTGTAGTTCAATGCATGCATTTCCAGATGTGGATGGACATATCCCTAGTGTGTTTGCATGTACCTAAGAGGGCTATATGCCAAACAGGTGTGGTCCCTGGAATGGGAGGCAGTCAATACCACTGGTTACTGTTATAGTATAGTACCAGAAGGATACAACTGTTACTGAGTTCCCTACAACTGTGTGTCAGTTGTCAGGACATCATCTAATGACTGATTATAGTCATACTGTTGAGGTTGTGTATACTACCAGAATGCAAAACATTGACAGATATTAACTGTATCACCCACAGCATAGTGTCAACCCATGTCATGCACACATGTGTACCCATGTTAGTACATATCTGTAGTAGAATGCATACTGGCCGTTGAGAGGTACTATGAGATGTTAACAATGTGCAAAACAGGGTATGTCACATGTCGCATGTGTCCACTATGCACGTACATGCAGACAGTGCGCACTCACCATGTTCACAGATGCACACCTGCTAATCTGTACTGCACACATCACACACATGCTGTCCACTCACTAACACATGCTAGCAACACTTTACACTTCAGCCAAGTGACACATGGGTGGACAACACATACTCAGACCTAACACTGGTGTAAACAATGCTACATTGACATTCAGAGCTTTGATGCATCACGCCTGCTCAGATATACCTACAAGGATATCATTACACTTTCCTGTTGACAACTTGCTAATATTGCTACACTGCTATAATGTCACCCTGTGCATCAGCACCATGTTAGCCTGTTCCTGCATCAATGTTACAGATGACAGGAGGTGGCACAGGTATCATCATATGCACAGGGTGTGTTGTTGGTTTGCCAGAGCCCGACATTGACCCATCCAATCGACATGTCTGTGTGTGTGTGTGTGTGTGTGTGTGTGTGTGTGTGTGTGTGTGTGTGTGTGTGTGTGAGGGACAACAGTACAGCATGGGCCAATGTTGATGTAATGTGTGTGTGTGTGTGTGTGTGTGTGTGTGTGTGTGTGTATGTGTGAGCCCTAGTTGTTGGGTTAATGTGTGGGTGTCTGCATGCACAAAGCTCCACCATGTGGCTGCCATATATGGGAGATTGTGGGACAGCCACAGACTGTACCTGCTAGGCTGTACAGATCACTGTATCCAGCCATGGACACGGTACCTGTGCCTGGCAGGGGTGCTACGGACAGTATCGGGTACCAACCCTGACTGGGTACTATCATCAGAGGCAGAGGTATGACGAGTGGACCCATGTCCCTGCTGGGACTGCCCAGAGCCATGTGCACGTGGTCTACTAGGATGGTCAATCGACAGGCCTGCCCCAGCATTGCTGGGGCTGGTACTGCCAATATGGGAGCGGCTGTGATCTGTGGGCCATCCGCGATGACTGCCAGTTGTTGCTGTTGTTGCCATGCATCCGCGTCTACATCTCAACCATCCCGCATGGTCCTGGCTCATGGAAAACACATTGTGGAGGGCATCTAATGTCTCCCCCCAATGTCTATCAATGACCTCGGTGTAATTCTGGATGGCACTGGCACGAACACAGATGCTGTCATTGATAGCGGTGTAATGGGCCCTCTGCGCCCTTAGTCCTTGTCTGGTGTACCGTTCCATACGTGCCTGCACCTGCATTACAGCCCGGAACATACTGGAGGTTGTAAGACCTGTGAGGGCACATCTGCCAGGGGCAATACGACCAGTGGTGCACCCCCGAGAACCCCTGGACATCCACCTATGTGGTACCATTCCCGGAATCTGGGTATGGCTGCTGTGAGGGGATGCAAGTGCCATGGGTATCACACTATCCTGGTCAATGCCAACTGTATGCTGTCCCTCGGCTAAGGCCATTGGTGATGAGGGATGTATTGGCAGTATGAGTGTGCGCATAGATAGGGGTTGAATGCTGTGTACTGTCGATTGGCGGACGAATGACAGACACTGTCAAACCTGCCTGTGCCAGAATACATGTCTCATCATCTCCACTATTTGTGGCAGTGACTTCAGGTTCCCTGCTGCTTCCAGCCAACCCAACTTCAGCACCTGTGAGAGGAAGACAGGAGACACACTTTACAATCTATACATGATGTTAGCACACATGCACACATGCACACATGCACACATGAACACATGAACACATGAACACATGCACACATGAACACATGCACACATACACACATGCAGACATGAACACATGCACACATGAACACATGCACACATGCACACATGCACACATGAACACATGCACACATGCACACATGAACACATGAACACATGCACACATGCACACAAATACACTCCTCACTACAGCAGATACACACACCAGCAATCCAACACATACTCAATAGTGGGTGAAGGTGGTTGACAGTATCACGAGGCAAACGGTCACCACACACGTGTCAGCATGCAGAATATGTGTTGCTCAAGACCATGCAGTGCGAGTGTAGACGGCCCTATTTAATGAGAGTATACATGGCTTTGATGCATGTGTGTAGTTGTTCAGTGATTGGCTACACCCTGGAACACAATATGTACATAGACACAACATTGCTGTGCAAGTATTATCAGCTCTGCAATGTCCTGTGCACCATCACTCACAGGTATACATACCATGGCTGCATGTGTTATCTGTGTGACACATAGATTTCCATGTCTAATTACAGTGTCTGTGTCCATAGCAGATAATAATGGGCACAGGTGTAGCACATGCATGCTATGTACACACACGGGATGAATGGTGCATGTAGACGTGAAGGAATCTCAATGCTCGACATGGCCATTGTACAGTGGTTTTGGTGAGTGTGGGACATACTGCAGATATGTCAGTGCCAGCCATGACATGGCATACTTCATGACTGCAACATTAAACATCACATATACCCAATGTGTGTCATATGACCTATACACCCAATAGCATTCCAGGACATATATGTGTCACTTTGTACAGATGGCGACTGCTGTGCATATTGTGTATACTGGCATATGTAAGCACACACACAACATGCTATGCATATTGTGTATAGGTGCATATGTTTGCACACGCACAACATTGAGGTGCAAAGCAATGACTGATATGTGTAGTACTGTGGTCACTGTAACTGGATGGGGTGTAGTACCATGAGCCGTCATCATCATGCATCTTGTGGTCACTCATGGCTCCTAATGTGTGACAGACCACCCACCGCCTAGCATGCTGTACCTGAACTGCAGTGCCGTGGCTACATTCACAATTACACAGCCACTTTGTACATGGGTGTGTGAGGTGCCCAATAGGGAGCATTGCCTAACATGACTGTGTTATGTGTTGAAGAGTGTTGAACACTCTCCCAGGGGTTGGGAGAGTGGCCTAATGGTTAAGGTGTTTGCCTTGCAAGCACAAGGTGCAGAGTTCGAGTCTCTCAAGGGATAATTGGCTAGGCTTAAAATGGCTCGCAAGGGCAGTTAGCTTAGTACTAATCTATGAACCTATGAACCTATGAACAGCCCCATGATAGGCCTCTACCCCTGAAGTATATCATGTGTGTGTGGATGACATGTGGGATACTGAATTGTGACCTTACAGCGGGTTTGTGGTAACCCCATGTGTAGCATGTTGAGGTGTACTGTGTATGATAAACGTATTATGTTGTGTACAGCTGTAGCATCTATGCCTATCCAATGGGCAGTACAGTGTTGCCACAACTGTGTCTGATGCTCTGTGTATTGCATGTCATTGAGGCAGCTACTGACATTACTGAGCTGTGCAACGTCTTACAGCAAAGATGCATGGCATACATTATGCATAGGTGTGTTACATGTACATGGCCTACACCTCACTTATGACATGCACATTTCATTACCAACATTGCAGTTATACCACACTCACCAGCATGGATCGTCTTCCCTGCTGTCACACTAGAGGGACCTACGAGAATATGAGAGAGTTCATCAGTGGCCACAACTGTGGCATTGCTACTGTGGGTTTGCTAATCTACAGTAGAACAACAGTTGACAGTCACAGGTGTACAGATAATATTCCAAATATCAGTATTGCACCACACTAGGCAGCACAACTGCTAAACACACAGTACACATCTCACGTAGACATAATCTAACAATACAGGTAACTGTAGTCTACAGATAGGGCATGCTACCTGCACGCTCCATGTGAACATGTCGGGTGGCTCCAACCTCCATGACAACACATGTCTGTGGGAGTTGCTGCTGTTGTCCAGGAGACACCATGCTTAGGAGCAGCGCCTCCGCTCTGGTGAGGGGGAGGTGAATGGCCACCCCACCACCTGTGGCAAGCTGTTGTCTATGGATATCAGATGCACACCACCGGACATGTCTAATTAAATCACTTCAGTGATGGCGTACCTGCTCATATGTCTGGTTATGCATGCCTATGTCATTTACCCGATGAGCAAGATCTTGCCACAGTGCAGTCTGCTCATGTTGGTGCTGGCTGCTTCTGGAAAACAGCAGTGTGTAGTGCTGCACCAGGCTTTGCTGGATCTCCTCTTCCTCCGCTGCTGTGTAAGAAGGGCTGCATTGGTGGGCCATCAGGCTGAAAGAGAAATGAACAATATGTGTGAGCGAGTCCTGTGGCACACTTTACACCTTTAACCACAGATATCACTTCAATGCCATATATACCATCCGTTTGTCTGTCAGAGGATACACACATTCAATACCACATATTGGTTCTCAGGCCACAACTGACTAACAGTGCCTGGCACACTCTATATATCAAACCACTATACAACAGTACCCGGCACACTGTTTGTGACACAATGCACAACCTCGCCACAGGGGTATATATCACGCTAATGCATGAACAAAGATGTCTTCCATTGCAATGAATGTAAAGTACAGTTACAGTAGTACCAGTTAACCACCCTAGTCATTGATGCCATAGCCCTACCTAACATATGTGCACAGTTGTTAATATAGGTGGCATACTGCTGTAACAGAGTATATATATGTTGATAGATACACACGTATACTCTGTGACACACACATGATTGCAGCCATGGTACAGGCATAATTACATACACATCAGACAAACCTACAACACACCACTGTATGCCAACACAGATGAGCTTTACCTGTGTATCATACAGTACTGTGTGCCACTACTTACAAACCCTTATGCCTGAGTTATGTCCCCTGTGCAGACTACAGGAAACACACAAGACAGTGTTTCCAAGTAATGTGAACACACACCATACTGTGCTGTTTAGGCCTACAGCTTCGGGTAGTAATACAGTTCATATGGGAGTTGGATTCACCAGCAGTACAACTCACTAAGCATACATGTATTGCTTTAGCCTACAATGAGACACCACAGTTGTCAACAAGGAACTACGTCACATTGTATGCCATACTACTATGTCTGCCTAACAGTAACATACACATCTTTTGTTGGCCTCACAGCTAGGATAGACACTACCATGTCAGATACAACTTTACACTAAGCTATCACACCTTTACAGACCTTGCACACATTCAGCGTTGCACTTATTCAACCTCACATAGCAGGTATTGCATTGAGTACATGTGTGAGTGCATAGTGTCATAGGTAGGTAATATGCTATTGGCCCTAGGGCCTACAGCAGCCAAGCCATATGCTACCCTAGCCTTTGACACACATGTACTTTGATTTCACTTGCCCCTGTCAACCAGAACCACAGAGGGGATTCCTGGGGTGTATTACCAATCTCCCAAACAATCAGCAGGGGTATTTATGACAACTGCTAATGAGGAGCCTTGTTTGCTATTGCTAGGTGGTATATCCCATTGTATGGCATATCTCTGAGATAGGAACCTATCCCTCCAGCATGTGCTGTTTAGTGAGCTGACGAGGTTTAGGGCCCTAGAGCGTGTAGCCCGGAGGGATTGTGATATGTTGCCATGGTGGTTGTCACACAACTATGGGACTGACATACCTCTGCATGTCCAGCAGAGGTCACCTCTGTGTGGGCGGTATGCAATACAGTTGAGATGTAGTCAGTCTGCGTAGGGCATCTGTTTGAGGCCAGTATTACCCTTTGTGAGGTATGTCTGTGGCCTTTCCACTTGCTATACTTGTCATGTGAGGTATATACCACACTGGGCATTGTGATGAGTAGAGGGGAACACTGACCTATATTTCCATAGATGACACACCTGTGGTCTTGACACATAACACACAGACAGATTACAAGTCTAGTGTCGCACTGTCTTTATCAAAGGGGAGGCTACTGTCCACCTGTGTCACATGTTCCCTTATCAAACCTTCAGTGTTAGGTAGATTTCTACCTATGTGGTAGTTAATGGGTACAGTGTTTTGGAAAGGAGGAATGGCACTGCAGTATCGACACTTGTCTACAGTCCATGCCTTGGTCACCACACACCTCTTGCAGTACATATGACCTCGTCTCTCTCTCTCTCTCTCTCTATATATATATATATATATATATATATATATATACATATCTATACACATACATGTACACATCCATTGCTGTACATATAGATGTACATATAGGCACATGTACAGTCCACCTTTCATGGTGGGGATATCACTTATGCGACAGTTGTGGGATGTTCAGTTATGTGATTATATTGCACAGTGTTGTGCAGAATGCATTTTGGTGTCCTCAGCTTATGTAGCTTTAGCAGGCCTCACTGGCTGTAACACAGCAGATCTGACAAATCAGTCCCACAGCGTTTAACCACCACATGACATATATCAGCACTGCATGCTGTTTTCTATGCCACACACTACGACCTACATAGATATATGCACATAACAACCTTCAACGACATATATCTGTCCACCTTCACTAACAGTTGCAGTATGTCCCTTGCCCTATGCACATGTGCAGATACAGATAGATACGTACTGCTGCCACACATGGATGATTTGCAGTGTGCAGAGTACTCTTCAGGAACATCTACTACATGCCGACACATACATATGAGTTACATACCTTACCTTTGTATTTCCCTGCTCCATCTGTTGTTACTGTTTTGTTGGATTTTTTTTTTTTTTTGGTTGTTTGTTTTGGGTTTTCTCTCTGTTTCTGTCTCTGTTTCTGTCTCTTTTGTCTGTGTCTCTGTCTGTGTCTCTATCTCTCTCTCTCGCTCTCGCACTCTATCTCCCTGTTCCTGGAATGATATTATTGCATGTGTGGACAGCAGGTACAGCCTTCTTTTTTAGGTATCTGCACATGTACATGTGACAGTCTCTGCACCAGTTGCTGCCCACCATTCAGTAATTGCATGCAGCCTGCTGTGTGGTGATTGCAGTACTCACTGTGATTGCAGCCCACTGATATAAAATGCTAGGTTAGGTAGGTGTAGCCCTTTCAGCTTTCCAAGGTGGGGCCCATGCTTGTTTGCTCTGGACACCGTTGTGTCAGTCAGAAGGTTGGTATATGTCTCTTATCTGAAGCTAAGGTTGTAGCCAGTGATATGCATGTTGTACTCAAACCTGAATGTTGCTGCTTTCAGTACACACTTCTCAGTGTAGACTTGTACTCACACCTCCAAATGCTAACACAGGATACATGGGAGTATGTACTTTCTTTCTGAGTTAGACAATTAACTGCCATACAAATGTAGTTATTGCAATGTATTCCTGTGGCAGATGCACTGTTTGTGAACTACTATACTGTAATTATTACGTTACTCACTTCTGAACAGTTTGTGGTTTGTTTGTGTTGACATTAGCACAGGCTGCTCAACACAAGTGGACATATTTCAGTACTGAGTATGCCTACCTACACCCTTGTTTTTTCCTGAATACACAGGCGTGTCATATATTTGGGTAGGGGTGCAGAACTGCAAAGAGCATTTTTTAGTATTGTGTGAGGTTTATTTATCTTGCTGAACATACAGGGTTGCTGTGTTCCTGTTAGTCTATCAAGGCAAGTAGTCTGTCTGCGTAGCTCCCACCTGTGGACATAGCCAGATAGTAGCTAGAGGTTAGCCTATTATTCTTTGTCTGTGCACCACACAAATCTTTTTGGCACTGGCACAATGGCATTGTCACAGTTGGTTGCTAGCAGTACATGGCTACATCCTGTGATATTTCTGTGTTGTACTCTTACATAAGGGCATGCTTGTGGAACTCCTTCCAAAGCTATTTGCAGAGTGTGTAACAACAGGAATGCTGATATGCCTGTGTGTTTATGCCTCTGCCAGGCCTCAGATTCTCTCAGGTATATATTTGTATGGCCTCAGTGAAAGGTACATATAAGTGAGATACACCTGCAATATATTACTGACATATTGCAGTTGAGACTTTCTTGGGAATCAGAGCATATGTATAACTACACCTTTTCTGACGTGCAAGCAGTGTCTACTCTCACCTATTGACATTATTCATTATGTGTGATTCCACACTTCTCTGCCTAATGTTAGTACTTTTCAGAGTGATTCAGAGGGGCAAAGCTAACATTTGTTTACAAATCAGGGACATCCCTGTAAAGCAGTCACAGTTGGGGAGTCTGGCCTCTGCCCTATTCAACTTTGCCAGCGTTTATCCTGGTCTGATACTGTGTGGTGTTTGTAAGGTGCTACTGTAGCATTATTCCCTGCTAGGATGGCTGGTTCTCTTTTCACAGTCATGTCATGCAATTCCTCAACAATTGCTGGTAAAGACCCACAGAACAGGATTTGTGTTATGCCATTCCTAATTTCCATTTATATTCCCTCATTGTAATGCATGATATATTTATTTCAGCACCAAGTTATTTGTATATCTGCTGTGGCTTAGTGGTAATTCATGCAGTCTATTGTGTCAATCGTCTGGGGTTCGAGACTGTTTTGCTGCTGAGCAGAACAAGGGCCCTGACATAGAGTGACTAAGGCACTTTTAAGCAGTTGTTAGCAGGTTTGCGTGGGTTTGCGTGATGCTTAGCAATACTTAGCTAAGCGAGCACTCGCTTAAACCTGCTTACTACCGCTTAAAAGTGCTTACTCCCGCTAACCCCCGTGCTAATTTCTTTTAAAGAAAAGAAAATGGGGAGATAGGAAAGTGGTGAAAAAGGGGGCACAAAGAGGGACAGACAGTATGTAAACAAGCTCGGGATGTGCAGGATGGGTGTAGGAAAGGTCCATAGCTGTCCATTTCTTTACCAGCAACAGCTGTGCATAGGCAATAAATCTGGAGTGAAATTTGAAACCTTCCACCCCTGGGAGAGGGGTGAGGACAACAAAGAATGTTGTACTGCCAATTATAATTATCAGTTTACATGTCCAGTGGACATGTGTGCAAAATGGACCGCTATGTATGGGGCGTAATTTTTTTGTGGGTACAGATTGCCCTTTTATTTATTTATTTTTTTCAGGTGAGAGTGGAAAGTGAGGTACAGGAAGTAGGTATGTTTGGGGAGGTAGGTTGGGGAGGTAAACAGACAAGACAAACAAGATGCATACAGGGGCGGTGTATGACACATGGGGTGGGTGAACACAATTGACGGGGACGGATGTTTGGAAATTCCAAGCCCATGAGCCCACAGATGGTAACAGTGGAACTGAGATCCCCACCCATGGGCAGTTACCACTGCACCTTCACAGCCCCGAGGGTGGCTGTGCTGGGGGCTGCATAGGATGGGCAGGCTCACCCGTGAGATGTGCCACTCTTGCCTCAAGCTGGCATAGGGGATCAGCGACTGAACGCTGGATCTCCCTACGCATCACAGCCCGGACCCTTCGAAGGGTGACAGGTGGCCCTTCTCCACCCACGCTTGCACAGAGGGGACGAGCCCCATCCCCTGCAGTGCTTCCACCTGAAGGTGGCACAGGACCAATGGAGGATGGGAGCCCGGCCCGGGCACCGGACCTGCTGGTGCCATGTGCACTCGCTAGCTGAGGAGGGACAGGTGGGTCTGCTGGGACCGGCCTTCCCATACGTTCTGTGATTAGGTGTGTTTAATTACAACATAAACAACAGCATTCCAGATTACTTGCAATAGCATGCAGTAATATTCCCATTAACCCAACCCACCAAGGTTCCAACAGTTGAACAGCAAGCATAACATATGCATATATTGAACGACAGTGGATATTCCAACAGCATGCAGGGATGTTTGGTAGCAACAGGCCACCATGATTGTGGTGTTTGAACAGAGCACATGCATCAAAGTGAATGCAAATATTTATAGAACAATAGGACATATGTCCCAACAAATATTTAAGATTACACATACCCATTGAGCTGTGGAATTGCATGGTTTACGCACATACAGTAGGGTGAAGAAAGAAACCTCAATTAACATCTTATAAGTACTTTTAGTCTACCCTACATTCCTAGTGACTGCAAGTGTATAAGCCCTACATGTATTATTACACTTGCCAACATGCATTAGGTTGTGTAATGGGTTTGGCTAGTTCAATATATACCAGACCTATATCTGACATACTAACTGTCCAAGATGCAGATGTTACTGCTACATATTTCTTGATTTCATTTATATTTCTTTATCTACATATCTGGATGTTTTCACATGCCATTTTCACTTAAATTTGTACAGAACCCTGCATTTCTTAAAGCACACTCACATTTCTGGGGAACAAATTAACATGCTACTCATGTGCCAGATTTACTTATGCATGCCAGCCAGTAACTGACTGTTGAGGACTGTATATATGCTTCACAGCTACTAGCACTTCCATCACCCACTTTAGATGGGACTGCACAACTCTGGGTTGCCAGCACTTATTATAACAGTACTATTTGTATAATGCAAGGGTACAACAACATTTCAAAGTAAGTGACACAGACACACTCCGGGTTTTATACCTTTATTAATGACATTACACACTTTTCCACAGGCTTGCTCCTTTATTGGTTATAACAGTGCATATGGAAGACATATTCAAGACATATTATATGTTTATTAATAGGTTAGAACACTCTTTTTCAGGCTCGCTCACTTATTTTATATGACAGTACCTATAGAGATATTATTCCGGACATATTTTACCTTTCTTAATGGGTTACTACACTCTTTTTCTGGCTCTCTGACTTTTTTATATGACAGTGCATGCAGAGGACTTATTCAGGGCATTTTATGGCTGTATTATTGGACTACAACACTTTATTTCATGCTCTCTCCCCTATTTTATATAACAATACATGCAGAATAATCCCTAACCTGCCTGGTGGTGCAGCTGCATAAGCTTGCTGATTCGCAGCACGGTCACCTGCAGCTATGAAGTAAATGAAGGGATATTGAGACATACCTATCCATTATACAGAATCAATTATCAATTCTTACATACTGCATTCCATGGCTACCTATTCAGTTGTGGGGCATCTTGCATCCCACGGGCCTCCTGTATCCATTGGTTCAGGCGGTCCTGCTTCCGTCTCTTCAGGTCTGCATGGTGGTGACAAACCTACTCACCAGTCTGAGGAATGCCTGTGACACTGGTGAGGTCATGAGCTAACCGTTTCCAAGCCTCTGTCTTGTGCTCCATCCCTTGGAACTGGCCCTGCAGGAGTCTTGACTCATGACGGTGGACAAGGAGTCAAACCATGTATTTTGACTCCTCGATGCCCCAACGTTGCACTCGGAAGCATGTACCCTCTCCAGCACCAGGCATTCTAACTGCAGATGTGAGCTATAATCAGTTATGGCGAGTATTTCCACCTATGGGGCTTAAATATGCCGCATTTCCCGCACTTTTTTGTGATTGGCTGTTTTTGAAGATTCTCGGCTGACTGCAGACCTGCCTAGTAATGGTTAATCTATCATTTCTAAGTATATGTATGTTAACAGTGGCTGTTTCTTCTAATCTGTCATGGCTTAGTGGTTCAGTACTTTGATTATGGTGCACAGAGTCCTGGGTTTGAACCTTGTCATTCATTTTATTTTAATACTGTCCAGACAGGCTAGGGGGTGTGGCTGTGTTTTAGCAACTTTGTTCCACTTTGCTCCACGGTGCCCTACGTTGCCCTGGTTGGTGCGGCACGCACGTCCGTGCAAACACATTGTGCTGGTTAAAGTGCTATTTAGCTATGGGCACCTCTATTGTGCTGGGTACAGTGCTATTTAACTTTGAACAACTCTACTGTGCTGGGTAAAGTGCTATTTAACTATGGGCAACTCTATTGCACTGGGTAAAATGCTATTTAACTATGGGCAACTCTATTGCGCTGGGTAAAGCACTGCTTAACTGTGGGCAATTATATATCAGGATACTTTAAAAATATATATTTTGTTCACTGATACATAGGCCATTTCACTGCGTTTTACTAATATTTTAATCATATATGTCAGGTATTATTTCATATACTGATTTAAAACATAAATAAGAAGGGGAGTGGTGGGACTCGAACAGTGAATGCCTCCTCTTTGGGCAAATGCTCTACCATTACGCTCTTGCTATTTGGTGTGATTTGCATAAACATTCTTTCTTATGCTCTTCCATGTCAGAATTGCTAACTACAGCTAAGCAATGGGCACACCCACGCACACATGCGCAAATACGGGCAGCTATTTCAGGAATTAAAAAAAAATAAAATTAATGTTTTACTTTTTATAAGGGGGTTTACAATGTCAGAGAGTGTGGTGTTGGGTGCAAGGACATTTGAGCGGACTCGCTCTTGTGTGTTGTCATTTTACTTTTCGAACCCTTGCAGGGGCGTGGACATTTAGACTGCTCAGCAGTCTGACATGACCCCTGCTTTCCTACACGGTCCATGTTAGACTTACGGTTGAGTCAGTGTGCCCTCATGAATATTCATGGCATGCTGACGTCATACCGTTCAACTGCAGCCTCCGAGTATGACTTATTTATTCTTACACGGAGGATTCGTGAATCCGGGGGACAGTCTTTATTGAACTCCTTTTCCAGTCCTGAGCCAGTCCATTGGTTTATATTCAGTTCTATCTGTTCCTTCTTGTACTGCATAAGTATTCCTCTAAAGGCAAATAAAGTGATCTGGTGTCCCCATGTGTCTAAAAACTTGCAATCACAACACAATCACAAAGGCTTTAGAGCATTTAATAAGGTAAAAGAGTACATAAGCACACAGATGCAGTACATGTACAAGATGACATTCTGTGTTTTGGTGATTAATATATGTAAGTACATAAGAGAGATTTGTACACTCATCTATGATAGGTAAGCAACCATGCCCATTTTATGTCTTATTTATATAGGTGAAGAGGAGATTGTCTACAATTCCGCCAAAGTGCAAAGATCCTCAGAATGACTTACTGAATGTTCTTGTGAATATGCAAATATGAATCTGAAATAAGAAATATCATTCCCCAAAATTAATATGTTGAATATGAACTTAATTTTGTTCTATTTATTTTGTAAATATAAAAACCAGAAGTAATTCATACACAAATATAATAGAAGTGGTGTGCTTCCCATTACAAAACTGCAGCACAATCCATATCAGCAAAATATTTTAAACATGTTACCATTTCATATATTATACCAGCTTATGTCCTACACATGCCAATGTTCCTTGACTTGGTAGAAACGTGGTTGGGCTGCTCCTTGGACTTCTGGACCCGTGGAAAATGAGCATAAATGGGAGGGAAAGAACAAAAAGAAAGACAAAGTAAATATACATAAAGAAAATAAGAAAGAGAGGGAAGGTAGAGAGATACAAGAAATGGAAGTCCTCACAGGTTCAAGCTAGTGGCACTGGACCTGTAGGCACAGTGCAACTTGCAAAACCACATAGATCATAAGCTTGAGATCTTGGTTGAAGATATGGTAGAGGAAATTGTGGAGAGATAGCTTTGGCCAGTCCAGGATGCTGTTCAGCAGGTACAAGACTCTCTGTCCCAGTCAGCTATGACAGCTCGGTTACCACTGGCCTCTACTGCTTCAACATTGGGGTTGTCTACTGCACCACAATCAGGCTTTTGAAAATTTGAGGTTTTGTTGACTGGGGCACTACTGGTGAATTGACTACACTTCAACTCTCTCCTTCCATAATCCTCTCTCCTACACAATCTACACCCAAACTACCCTATTATATTAAAAAAAAATGAAAAGTGGGGGGGGTCTATCCCCTGCCAAAAATATAGAAGCCCTCCTGTCTCACCTCCTCCAGCAAACTTTCTCGATATGTCCTTTCTATGTGTCCCTTTTTGTTATGTCTCCACTTTTTCCATCTTTCCTATCTTCTCCTTTCCACTTGTTTAAAGAACCCCTTAGGGTCTCCATACAAGGACATTCTTATAGAAAATAAATAAAATGTTTTACATTTTTAAAAGTTAATATGAATATCTGCTCTTCATGCTGCTTGCATTAAATATGTGTCAGTACTTCTAAGGAGCTTGAGCATAGCTACATTTTTCCAAAATATGCAAATACTTCCAAAATTATACAAGCATTAATATTTGCACCTAGCACAAACGTAGAGATTAACTTTATCAGCTATATGCATTTCAGGAAAGTATGCATTTCTTTGCAGAAACTTTGGCAGTCATTTAATTATCAGAAATATTATGTGACCTATATATTTGCATATAGGCATGGTAGTGTCCTTCACAAATAACACTATGAAAGTGTGAACCTTGCGACTTGTATTTAAAGAGAAAGAGTTCCAAGGTTTTCAAGAACAGACTCACTGAAACAGCCTCTGCCATAGAACATACTGTTGTTTGGTGAAATGTAAGCTTCTTTGTTTATTTCCTTATATTGTTTTGTATATTATTTCTTGCTGAATTACAGTATTTTATTTTAGTGCAGTGTGCTAAAGTATTAAAAGTTCTGGTGTGGAGCTATCTAAACTGTGTCTCTTAGAGAGTCTTAGGATTTAGAAACAGTTATAATAGTGCATGTACATTTCTGTGCTATTCTGGTAGGGCACGCTGTGCTTACATCTTAAGCACAAGCACTCTTCAGAATATCTCTTCAGCACACATCTGCGCAAACCATCTTATATGACATACAATTCTAATACATTTGTAACATAAGCATTTTATATAAATCATTTTGATATCCACCATTGAGATATAATTATCTACAAACTTCCAGACAGCTGTGCTGGCAGTATCCCCTTTTGTGACACCATGTATTATATTAATATAAGAATCATGCAAAATACTTGCTACATGTGTTTCACTGGAAGACATTGGGCACTTACATATGCACTACAGGCAGTATGACTTCCCCAGGAATGCACTCTATAAAGCAATTTAATACCAAGTATTTCACTCTTCATTTTGTACAACTATTAACAGGAGTATATGCTTTTGGAAAACACAGTTTGCCTCCTTCAGGACCTCAGATGAGTTCATATAGCTTCAAGTTTCACCTGTAAGCAGTCAATGATTATTTTCTGCATACAGCAACTAACTGTTCCCCTCTCTCCACTGGCCTATAAGATTAAGTGATACGTGCTGTCCCTGTGATTTTTGAAACTCTTCTCCATAGGTGGTAGCCTTCTCCTTTACTGTTTCCCTGAACTGGTCTAGTTTTTTTTTGGCTCCATACTCCTCATTCTCTGTGCCCAACTGCCTATTTGTATTGTTAAATAGCAGTTTCATGTTTTTGGAATACATTCATGATTTGAGTTAAATATTTCTTCTATCCTTTCCCTTCTGTTCAGCTGGGCTCTATTCAAGATCACTCTCTGCCACTTACAAATCATGTTATTTAATTCTACCGGTCATTGTAGTTATCCTTTACTTAATGTACTGGAAAATGTACACTGAATAAAAGTGACAGTGCTCAGGACCAAGCTGTCTGAGGCATTACCTTGTGGACAGAGAAAACTGACAAGAGTACTTGTTGGATATGATACATCTGAGGAGAAAGAAGATGAAGAAGATCTGGAACTGTGGACAACCTGTAGCATGGACCACTCAGCGTTCTACAGGGACACAGAAAATAAGTGAATCAAACACAGAGCTGCATTACAAGAAAGCCTGTTTCACAGAGACAAGACATAGACAACCACACAAGGACATTTGTGATGCTTCACCTTAAACACATACTGTTCCAGAAACAATTTCAATGGGAACATGCACTTCTAGAAAGAGTTCACAGAAGGACTTCAAAAATTTAACAAGTCTGCTATGCAGACATACTGAATGCCTTGAATTTATTTAGCATGAAGAAATAATAAGCTGGGCATATAATCAGTCCTTAAATGTTTGTCACTGGCAGTAGTTACTTACATCTGGTGGTCAATTCAACAGTTTACTGTGATGAAGTATAGATGATGATTAATTTTATTACAGGTGTAACATTTAACATCCTCATGCCTACATGTTGTACAGCTATTAAATGAGAGGGGGTTCAGGAAAAAGGCAGATAGCCACCACAGAGTGCTATTGTGAATTTAGTGCAATGCAGACTGATGTTGATTAAACATATGTGGGTGTTGGTGTGGTAGCATCATGTCAAAGCAATGCTGCATAATGCAAATTTACAGCTGTGGTGAAAGCAGTAACTATCTTGCTGAAACTCCTGCACTATATGCCATTACATGATTCAAAGGGAAGTGTCAGACAGGTAACATTCCCAGTGCTTTCCACATTCACATAAAACATTGAAGCTCCTTATAACTGTCACTTGGGCTCTGAGGGCAGCCCATGCAAGGGCATGGTAACAAACTGACAAGTCATCTCATCATATAAATGGGGAAGAAATGGAGAGGTAAGCCAGATAGAAATGTTTAAGAATAAGCAGAGGAGCACACACAAGGACAGTAGGAAGAGAAGACAGGTGGGGTGTGGGGTGTGTACTTTGGTAGGGTACAGCTCTTCATTTTTTCATTTGTTTAAAGGATAGAGGAGGGAAGATAGTAAATCATGGATAGGAAGGAGCATATGAGGTAGCCAAACAAACATAGAACACCAGCACAGTCTAATGGGGCAGTAATGAAACAAAAGGCCAGGGAAGGTATCAGTTACTGGGGAGTGACACATAAGGATAAGGAACACAGTGATGGGAGAGAAGAAGGAGTAAGAGGGCCTGGATGATTAGCACAGAGGGCTGACCATCTAAATGTCAGTCACCTCAATTTCTAACATATCTGGCAGCTGTTGCCAGATGGATGGGGCCAGCTAGCCATACAACTCAATTAACCTCACAAGGTGATGCTTCAGGGTGCCAATTTGGGCATTCAGCCTGTGGTCCACCTTAATAATTTTCCAGCCACTGGGTGACCCTGTAAGACCCCTCTACATCACTTTAGATGAGAAACTTTTGCACCTTTTGAGAGATGACCACACAGGCTATCAGAAAGCATTTTTTACCCTGCAGAAATGCAGGACAGGGGACTGGTGGGGTTCCAGCAGTAGACACTGTAGTCAGTGTAGAGCACAGTAGACATAACTGAGTACAACAAGCACTATGGCTGATGCTACAAAAATAAATAAATAAATAAATAAAAACAGCCAACAGAAGAGAGAGAGAGAGAGAGAGAGAGAGATACAACATATTAGCAAATGTGCAGTATATGTCAATAACACAGTGCAGTATAGGCATCAGTACAGTATATTTACTTTATCTCCTGCAGTCCCTGTTATGCTTCCTTAGTCAGGTCACCCCTTTCTTGCATTTTTCCTTGACCAATGGAAAAATAAACAGTAATGACCACAGCATATCCCCGACAACATAAGACAACTAAAGCAACAGGTGACAGGTCTGATGTACAGTGACAAACCGTGTACTTAATGCTTACAATAATAAGCTGATTCCCTTTCCATAAACTCTTCTTCCCACTGGCAGACAAGATCTAGATGGTACCTCCCTAGGTCACTATACTTGTGAGTGCACTGCTTAGCACTGTGGCTAGTGCCAGTCTCATCACTTAATGCCCTGGTCAGTTTTGTAGAGGGACCACCAGGCCCCCTGAAAGTGCTCCATATATTCAGAGTGCAACAAGGTGATAATAATCAACTTGATTGACCTTTGCTGGAGCCCTCCATGTCCACTCTCTATGACTAAACAAGGTGAAAAATGTCACCATGTGAAGCATATTGCTGGACAGCATGGTAACATCATGCCTGGAAATGGGTAAACATGAGCATCATATTGCCAGCTATGACTGATAATATATTGTTTTAGCAACGATTCAGAGATACTTACAATACATTACCTCATTAACATAACTACTGCATTATGAGGCCAGTTTTAGTGCAATAAAAATGTTATTGCATATTTCAGGAGGCTGTGTTATGTGGAGCAACATAGAAACTCAGAATATAGATAAGAATACAAAATACTAACTTATAGGAAAAGGAACAACAAATAGAACTACTGGTAATTGACCTCAGACCTACATTGATCCCACAAGAGTGCATGGAAGTAACAGAGGCAGAGGAGTGTGTGGGGAAATGTATTTCAGGAAAGACTATTGGATTGACATAGTTATGAGACACAATATAAACACAAAGCAGAACAACAAAGCAAAACAGCAGCATGTCTTCATAAAACAAATCAGATTTCTTATTTCAAACCTGATTCGTTTTATGAAGACATGGCTGCTGTTTTGCTTTGTTCTTCTGCTTTTTGTTTATATTGTGCTTCTATTATTCAACAACAAAGCATTTATCTTTATCTCCTGTCTTTTTGGGATTTTATATTTATGAGACAACCTGGAAGGGCACAGCAAACAAGGCAGGACAGGTTGTAGTCCTGCTGGGGAATCATCTTTACAGGGCACAGGAAACATGGTTGGGCCCTATCACTATCCTGCTGTGCAAAATTCCAAAAGCTTACCATACGCACATGGACTGCATGACATGCTACTGGTGGTATGAAGCCTTCAGTTCACCTAGCAGACTCATTGTTAGCACAAGTCTGAAGGATACAAGGATGGCTAACATGTCTACTGCTGCCACACTATAATACAGTGTAAGAATTGTTGCACAATAGTAGCACACAGGGCTCTGGGCAATGAAAGTGACTTAGGACAGTACTGTGATATGACATCAATTACCAGACTCATAGATCAGTGACTGAGGCACAGATGGCCACTGCTTATACCGTGCCAGATATCCTGAATATGTTCAGAGGCATGTGTGAGGAGCTACAACCATTTTGGGAACTGTGAAAAAAGACAACTGAAAATATATACCATCCTGCAGTCTCAACAGTCTGCAGGACAATTTTTTTGAGCTATGACACAGAATTAGAATTGCCTAGACAAAGTAAGGCTTTGCTGTGATTAATCATGATGGCTGTCAAAAAAGTAATTACTAGAAAATGGAAATCAAAGTTTAAACAGCTCCAGTACTTATTATTAATGCCCACCCCTACAGGCCTGTCTAAAGGTCAGTTCTTTGTGCTTTCTCCTATTAACCTGGTGAACTTGGGCATCCTGAGGCAATGTAGCAACTGCCTCATGTATACTGACAACCCTCTCCTCTTACCTCTCAACACTCAGACTTGTGAGAGATGCACTTATATATATACAAATTGGAAGCCACACTCTCCAGCCAAAACCGGAATAGCTGGTCAAGAGGAGAAGGTCAACACTTGCACCACACCACATGGAACACATAGCCTTTCAGAACACACACCAGCACTGCCTTCACAAAAAAACACTAGCCACACACCCACCTTCACGGAGGCTCTCAAAAAAAATCTACCTAAACAGCAGAGACCCCCAAGGCAGAAATGGACTCGACCACCACAACACAACACTAATCACAAGACACATAACTCTCCTAAACAGTGTGCCACTCAACCAAAGCCCCTAAGGCAAAACAGCATGCCCAACACACTGGTCATAGGTGACTCGATAGTGAGGCACACTGATGTCTCACTCACTAGGTTGAATGAGGAGAAAGTAACAGTCAGCTGCCTTACAGGCACCAGGATCCGTTACATAAAGCATGCACTCAGGTCCCTCAACAACAGGTACAAATATGACTCTGTCATTGTACATGTGGGTGTGAATGACCTGAGACGTACCTCCCTGGACTACATGAAAAGAGACATGGAGGAGCTCTTGGAGTATGTAGCCCAGGTGGGTATGACCCTAGCCCTGAGCAGCATCCTACCATCACCCAGAATGATACCACAGTACAAGCAGAAAATGATTGATTTTAACAATTGGCTAGGTTTTTGGTGCCATTCTAAGGGGATCCAGTATCTGTCTTCCTGGGATAAAATGATTGACAGACCTCTATGTTTTGCCAGAGATGGCCTGCACCTGTCAACCCCAGGCTTCCGGATACTGGCTAGAGCTCTTGCCACCCCTATAATGCCTTTTTTAGGTGGTGTTCCAAAGACCAAATTACCACCGTAACAGCTACAAACAAATGCAATCTGAGAGTCATGCTGCTAAATGCTAGAAGCCTAAATCTCAAAATTCACTCGCTAGAAGCACTCCTTAAAATGAAGAACATCGACATTTGTGCCATAACAAAGAACTGTTTTAAGGCAGCAGAAAGCACCCCTGCACTACCAGGCTATAACTCATTCCACACCTTTCGGCCCCAGTACTTGGACCGAAACTCCAAAGGTGGTGGTGTTTCTGTATTCATAAAGGATGTGCACACCTCCAGACTGGTAGCCCAACATAACACATCTGAGATTCTTCAGGTGCAGCTAGCATTGGGTAAGACAGAGATTCAGGTCATAGCCTGCTATAGGTCCCCAACCATGTCCCACGACTCACACTCCACATTCCTAAGCACCCGGGAGAATATTAGGGTCCAACCTAACACTTTCATACTGGGCGAATTCAACTACCCCTCCATTAACTGGGAAAATTACTCATGGACCAATACACTTGCTCAGCGTTTCCTGGAATTCATTAATTCCAATGCCCTGGAACAGCTCGTTCTTACCCCCACTAGAGGTAGCAACATCCTTGACCTGGTCATTACTAACATGGGCGACCGTTGATCTACACCAATAGTGAACTCCTCCCTGCTTAGATCCGATCACAAACGAATCACCTTGGAAATCCACATTCCTTCCACCCCCCACAAAGGTAACCACCATGAAAAACTTCTCCAAAGCTAACTTTGGGCTCCTAAAAACAGAGGTGGCTAACTTCACAGCACCCATGCAAATAGAGAATAGTTGCATGACAACCAAATCATACACCAATGCACTGTACAAACATGTACACAAATGGATGGCTCTTGCCATACCCAATAGAACCAAGACACTCTCCTCCAAAAAAAGGAAGCCAATCTGGTGGTCACCCTGCCATAAACAAACTCTATAACAGAAGGAGGAAACTGATGCGGAATAAGATGAAGTCCAAAGACGGGAAAATCTTCCTTATCAGCCGCAACAAAAAGTTGAGATCCTTCATCGCATCCTCTAAAGCTAGCTATGAAAACAGTATTGCAGCAGATAGTAAAGACAACCACAAGGCCTTCTATAGTTATGTAAAGAATCTCCATGGGAATACCCAGATTTGCTCTGAGCTACTGCACAATGGTACCTTCTATACTGAGCCAACAGATATTGCCAATATACTGGCCAACAGATTCACTGCCAACTTTAACTGTCTCTCCCCCAACAAAGGACCAGTCACAATAACAGTAGATTGCCAGGCAGCCAGTATTACTGCTTCACAGGTTAAAACAGCACTGTCCAAGGCCAAGAATACAGCTTCTATGGGACCTGACAATATCCCTGGCTGTGTTCTACATGAACTACAGAGTGAACCGGCACCTCACTTGCATGCCCTGTTCAATGACAGCCTCACCTCAGGCTTTGTCCCTACTGAATGGTGCACTGCTACAGTCATCCCGCTCCACAAAGGAGGAGCGACTACAGACCTTGGGAACTATCACCCCATTAACCTGACGAGTGTAATATGCAAAGCTATGGAACTCATCATCATGGACTTAATAAACAAGGATTTAGGGAATCTCCAAACTCTGTATCCCACACAGTCTAGTTTTGTGAAGGGTAGATCATGTCTGCTCAACTTGGTCAACTTCTTTGAGTCAGTCACCAGAGCTGTGGATGAAGGCAAGTTGGTTCATACAGCCTTTCTTGATCTGGCAAAGGCCTTTGATACTATTCTCCACTCAGGAATAATAGAAAAACTCACTAAGCTAGGCATCAACCCCTATATCACTAGGTGGGTTGCAAACTGGCTCACAGGTAGAACTCACAGTGTGAAAGTAGCTGACTCCAAGTCAGACTGCCGACCAGTCATAAGTGGAGTCCCACAAGGTTTGGTCCTGGGCCCTCTCCTGTTTGGTATCTACTTCTCTGAAGTCCAGGCCAATATGAAGGGACTCTGGCTGATAAAGTTTGCAGACGATTGTAAGTTGGGAGCTATTATTAAGTCCCCAAGTGATGATGACATCCTATAGAAAGGTCTCAATAAGACCAATGATTGGTGTCAGAACCATGGCCTTAAGCTCAATGCCACAAAATGTGTCGTCATCCCCTTAGGGAAAAACTCGGTTCCCATGAATTACCACACTGATGGTAGTCAGCTGACCACAGAAGGTGTTATAAGAGATCTGGGAACACAGGTTGACAGCGACCTCTCTTTTGACTACCACATTGCTACTGGGGTCAGAATGTCCTTCTGTGTGGCGCATCTCATTACTAAGGGTTTTGCATCCAGGAAGAAAGAGGTCATTGTCTCCTGCTACTCTTCCCTCATTAGGCCAATCATCGAGTACAATGACCCATTTGGCATGTACCTCACTAGACACCAGCAACAACTGGAGAGGCCACAAAAGCACCTCACAAAGAGGATCCTAGGCCTTAAACATCTGCCATATATGGACAAACTTAAAAAACTCCAACTATTCTCTGTCTCATATCACCTACTTAGAGGCGATCTCTGCTTGACTTACAAAGCCATGTCTGACCCAGCTCTGTTAGAAATGCTACATCTAAAGAAATCCCAATCACTCCACACTACATGCTCCAGAGATCTCAACCTCATTACCAGACTCGACAAAACATGCTGGAAGGACAGGTTCATAACCCAGAGACTGCCCATGCTCTGGAATAGACTTCCCATACATGTGAAGCAGAGCACCTCACTGACCCTCTTCAAGAGAAATCTTGATGAGTGGATGGGAAATAGAAAATTCACCCCAGGGATCACTCCAGTGGCTTTACTCGACAGAGGCACTGGGAAGTAAGTTCGAGTGGCACAATGCCAGGGTTATCCTGTGGGCTAGACTTGTAAAGGCTCCAGGGCCATTATTCTAGTACACACCTATGAACCTAAACCAACTTTACTAGAAGTAACAAAAATAGTAACAAAGATAAAACAACTGGAACTGGATCTTTAGAAAAGGGTGGGAGCAAATTACATAGGAAAAAATGGGAAATGTGCGAAGGCAGGATTTTAATGAGCTATGTAATGGTTGACTAACAATGACTGGCTATATTGAAAGTGATGTATAATGTTTGCAGCTACAGTTGTCAGCACAGTTTGGAATGTATAATGTTTTCGACTGAGATTGAGTCGCTATGGTTTATTTTCATTTATATAAATGTAGCATTGCCTATGTCATACTTGATAATTTAATAAAGATGTTTCTTGTTTAAAAAAAAAAAAGTCTGCAGGACAAAGTAAAAGAATAGGAATAAGAACGACTGATCAGAATGTTGGAACCTGGTGACAGCTAATTTAACAAAACTTAGTGAAAATAAATAAAATCTTCTTTCCAGAGGAAAAAAAAAAAGAAGTCCAGTTAAGGATTTAAGCAGAGCTCCAGTGGAGCCATCTCTAATGCAATGAAGAAAAAGAGCCACATTGCAGACATTTTCTGCAAGCAGGACACCAGCACAAGCTAACCAGCTAATGCTCTTATTCCTAGTATCTTAAGGTGAGTAATAGCCCTATACTTAATAATATCCCAGGATCCAAAATAAATGATAACTACTGCTCATCACACTAATTGTATACATTTTTGAAAGGGGCCACCAAGGGTGAGTTGTGGTACTGTCTGCTGAGCTGCTGCCCCCCCCCCCCCTCAAGCTAAAAAGAAAAAGAAAAAAAATGTGTTAATGCAGGAAGTTAACTTTTATATTATTTTTAAAATAAAAATAATAGTTGGTATTCTGTTGTCTTCTGGGTCCTCAGAACTCTGCACATGAGCATGCACGGAATTCCAAGGAGAGCCAAAGCCAAAAAAAAATCTGCTTCTTACAAACAGCCAGGTATTAGGCTTCCCAGTCATCAGTCGAGTTTGATCAGTAGCATTCAGCAGTGACAGAACTTTCTGGCAATGAATGACTCATTGTACTGCTGCTTGATGCAGCGAGAAGGTCTTCTTATTGGCTTAGGTGACTGAAACAGTCTTAACCAAAAAGAAGGAAGTACTTAATGTGGAACAAGACGCATCAGCATGGGAAAGTTTTTTTTTTTAATGTATTTATTTTTATTTTATTTTATAGTGTTTTTTTTCAAGCCCTATGTGGGCTTCTGCCAAGATGTGGGAATAAGGTGATTGATTAAAGTGTGTGAGTGTGACTGTATGTACTGTGAGTATACATACAAAGACAAACTGCTGAAGAGGTTGTTGAGAGAATGTTTCATTTTGATCTCAGTGAAGTTCTTGTGCATACTTGAACAAACTACTGAAGTAAGACAAAGTATGAATAAACAAAAAGGAAGTAATCTGTTTGGATGGTGTGGGACCAATATGAAGAGAAAACAGAGGAAGGCACTCGGGGAGTGCATTGAAGACTAGTGGATTACAGGGGACCCATGGGGTGTTGATTACAATTAGTCAGCCAAGCTTTATATAGTCAGTAAAATGGCTATAATGAGTGGGTTTGTACTGTAGCAGTCTTTGGATGAAAGTGAATAACCACATCTGTTGGATCATAGGTAATGGTTATTGACTTGCTGTAATACAGCCCCACCCCACTGTATTTGTCTCCACTCATTCAATTGCTTCCTGCAGTCCCCCTTACTTGGAAGTCACCAGCTACCAGTGGGCGCCACCATGTTTGATTTCATCTTTTACATATTCAGTGGATCTGGTCAGCATATTTGCACTCATTTGCATGTTATGCATACTGGTATTAGTCAGCTCAGACAGTGATTTTACACGTCTCTGAATCCCCCCCACCCACACACACACACTTATTCTTGCTGCTCATTGTGCCAGCCAAGTGTTGTGCGTAATGTTATTGTACCTGAGACTGCATGTATCAATGTTGTTATTATTTTGTTGGATTCCTCTGATCCAGTGTACTTGCTATTTTGAAATTGAGTGGTATTACTTGTGTTATGGTTTTAATTTATCATGGAGTTTGCTGAAAACAGAACAAAGTTATTTTCATTTAATGTACTAAAGTTTACATTTTCATGTATTAGCAATTCATCTACAGTATGATTTGGAGTCCCTTTATTTTGGGACGTGCTTCATGATTTTTGTCTCACTTTTGACAGCATTTTGTACTGGAGAATAAGTTTTTTTTATAATTCATTAGTATTTTGTATGTAACTGGCCAGAAATGTTTGTTATAACTTTGGAATGCTTTCCTATCCCTGGGATTTCATTCAGAGATATAATGAGCATGAGGAGTGAAGCCCAAGAAATTCTGTGGCCTTCATAGTATTCTAATGCTAATATAAAACTATAAAACTGGTATTATGAAATCAGAATGGGTAACATTAAACTTGAGGGCAAATGAGGTTAAACAATATGGTGTGTATGTAATATATATATATATATATATATATATATATATATATATATATATATATATATATATATATATACATATATGTGTGTGTGTGTGTATATATACTTGCCCCCTGCACAAACGTAGATTTTTGTTGTTTTCTGAAGTTCGACTTTCCAAAAAGTCAATCATATGATGTTGACCATATGAAATTCAACTTTTTGAAAAGTGAAGCTTCTGAATGAGATCCATATATGTATGTGTGTGTGTGTATATATATATATATATATATATATATATATATATATATATATATATATATATATATATATATAGGGTACCTATCAAACCATCGACAACTTAAAATAACGAAACTGACTCCACCGACAACTGAATTAACCGACAGCACAAAAACGGACATTTACAAGGTAAGGGATGTAACTCCGCTACTCATGCCTACCATGGTTGCATGACACTGCCACCCTTCTTAAACCATGGTAGGCTTGAGTAGCAATTTACACCCTTACCTTGTAAACGCCCGCTGTTACGGTGTCGTTAATTCAGTCCGGTGGAGTATCTATATATATATATATATATATATATATATATATATATATATATATATATATATATATATGTGTGTGTGTGTGTGTGTGTGTGTGTATACATATATATATATATATATATATATATATATATATAAGTATGCACATATGTGTGTGTGTGTGTGTGTGTGTGTGTGTGTGTGTACACACACATATATATTTATATATATATATATATATATATATATATATATATATATATATATATGTGTGTGTACACACACACACACACACACACACACACACACACACACACACACACCCTGATCAGTGGTGCTAGATTCAGAGTTTTAGAAGATAAATCATGGAAATATATATGGGGTAGCTGTAGCACTGATAAAACTGTATGTAACAGGCTGTACTTTCCACTTGTAGTCACTGCTGTTGTGCATTGTTGGCCTCAGCAGTGCAGTGTCATCTCTCTGTGCCTAACATTTCATGTGCTCTTCGATATTGAAATTGTGAAACACTGCCATGTATATGGAACCACCATACAGGAGCTTGTCAAGATGTGTCACCATCACATGCAGGCCTGTGGGATGCATAGAGTACTTACTCCTGTGGGTACTGTGGACACCAGTGTATGTGTGGCTTTACAAATGCTAGTATACAAAGATCTTTCAATGATCAATGGGGTCATGATGGGCATATTGCAGGCATCTGCCATAGAGTTATTCCACCAGTTCCTTGATGCCATGCTGCAATATGTGAAGGAGTATGTGTAGTTTCCACATACCAGAGAGGAGAGAGCCAACACCATGTGGGCATTCTATGGCACAGGCTATTCTCCTGAGATACTGGGGGGTGTAGGCTGCACCCACTTTGCAATAAAGGCCCATCCTGGTAAGCAGGGACAAAGGAATATGAGCCACAATGGTTTGCACTCCATCAACTAAAGGCTGGTCCATAACATAGGCTGTAATACTCAATGTGTCTGCAGGACTCCAAAGTAGTACCCACAATTTCCACATGTGGCACACATGTTGCACATGTGAGTTATATCAGTGATTTGTTTGGGGTGATTTCACCTATGAGATTTGTACTGGCAATTCCAGATATACCCTGTAGGAATGTCTAGTGACATGTATCAGAAATCCCCAGGCTGTGCCAGAGAAAGTAACTATGGCCTGTCATAAACCCAGGTCATCAATGAACTTGTGTATGACCTGCTGAAGGCCCATTTCCACTGTCTGGATATGCAGTAACATATTCCTAGTATATGCTAAGTTACATGACATCATTATATGCAAACTGTTCCAGCAGGGCAGACATACTCAGGATGAAGAAGTTCCAGACTCAGTAGTGGATGAAGAGCCTGAGGAGGAGCTTATAGAGGTGCCAGCTGCATGGAAAGACTATGTCAGGTAAAGTCATGCTCAGTATGCCATGGCACTGGCTAAGAGGCAGCAGTTGGTTCATAACTGTGGTCTGGAATAAAACAGTGTACAGAAAAGTAAAGAATGGAAAACAAAGTGATGCATGCAGACATCTAACCCATATGTGCTATTCCATGCATAGACTGGTCATGGTGTGCATCAGATATAGGCTACCCAAGTAACAGAGTAGGCAGGGCACAGTCATCAACATATGCATGGCTGAGGAGGGCTGTAGTGCCATGTGCTATTACTGGGCACCTTTGTGTGTGGTGTGTGCATGTTGCTACATGAACATAAATTGGTGCTGTGGGTATAAGACATGCCAAGGTGGGTGGGGAAAGTGGGGAATATAATGCAGTAAGGGGTCACAGCATTGTTGTGTGTGTGTGTGTGTGTGTGTGTGTGTGTGTGTGTGTGTGTGTGTGTGTGTGTGTGTGTGTGTGTTTGTGTGTATGTATGTGTGCCTGTGTTTGTATGTGGACCTTAATTCTGTGGACATTATGGCCCTGCACATATGCTGGGTCACAGCCATTGAGACAGCTAGCTCTGGTAGGGGAAGTACCATGGCATGCACGTTCACCAGCATGAAGATCACTCCTCTCTTCTAAATGCTCAATGGATTTTGACAACACATCTGGGGTACATCACAGGGGAAGACATTCCATCTCAGGTAGATCTGTCTGCATCTTTCTGTCTGTGTCTTCCTGCATTTGTAATGAAACCCTGAAGCACATTGGCCATGCCCACTGCCTGGAGTGGGGATGTGGCTAGCATATTGCTCATGGTCAACACTGACATTGTGACTCCTGACCATGATGAAGTTTGATTGTCATCAGAGTCTGACATGTCTCTGACATCAGGCAATGGTACATCTATGGAGGTGGAGCCCAATAAAATGACATTATGATGACACTAAAAGAAATGCCCACAGTAAGTGAGACACATCACCAGTATCTAAATTTCAGTGAATGAAGGAATGAATAGTGTGGTCTATACTGTTAGCACAGAATAATACTTAGCACACCCTGTGCTGGTGGTCTCTGAATCTGAAGCCCTGGTGGTCCTGTTAAAAGATGTGATATTGCCTTTAATCTGTACTATACCACATACTTACACAGTATGCTGATACTTGATTCTATGAAGACCACTACCTGGGATATCTCCAGCAGTGGATATTATGGGTGGCTGGACTAGCTCAACACTCACATTAAGAACTCAGTGTGCTATGTTGCTGTATCAGAATCCCCAATAAAGAGAGGTGAGGAACTCCTCTATCTCTGTTAAAGGTGATTAGGTTGACCAACTGCCTCCTCTTGCCCTCAGCTCCTGCACTAGGCAGGTAGAACTAGATTTAGCAGCAGCAATCATGTCAGGGGTCTGGCATCTCACCTGCTTGTAATTTCTGCTGTGGCCAACAAAAGTATTTATGTCATTCATAGCATCCTGCCAGGTAAATTTACAGAGGGCTGACCAGATATATTATGGTCACTCATTCGTCTAGTGTAGAGGTTGAGGGCCTGCAGCAAGAGCACATTTTCTGATTGGTAGAGTTTGAATTTTCTTTACTTGTCATGATTGGACACCCTACTGTTAAATACAATGAAAAAGTCTGTCAGAACCTTTGCATCACTAGCTGACATATATCTACCTAGATACAATCAAATGGGTGCATGTGTCATAGGAGATATGCGACTTTATTCTGTCTTTGTAGCCAATAGTACACACACACATATCAGATAACCCTGGATAGGTTGTGTGCCCTACCTGTATTGTGGCCAAGTCTATTTCTGGATTTTCCTTATTATTCCATTCATTAAATAGGTGAAGTGTTAATTTTGTTAATATTGCTCTCACTTCATGTCAGTATTGCAGAGTTGTGTTTCTGTTATAGTGCTGTCTTCTTTTTATGATGTTATGTCTTTATTTTTCCTCCAGGTTGAAGTGGAGTTGTGTCATGTTGGCAGCCAGCACCACTGGCATAGAGTGGTAAAGTTCTGACTACAGACCAAGTAAGCAAAGATGAATTAAAAGCTCAGGCACTAGATGGAGTTTGCAGAGGAGTATGCATTTGCTCACCTTGGAGAGAGTTTGGGAGGGAGTAGTGTGAGTTTTTTTGGTGCCACAGTCCTTAGAGGGACAGCTCTACAGGAGGTGGTCCCAGAGATGGAGATTCAGTCATAGAACCACTTCAGTTTTAGCTCTCATTCTGGGTGTACAGAAGCATACAGCCACCCTGGGAGAGGGTACTGTGGTCTCCATGGTGATATGGGTTATCATTCCCCCAACTCTGGGGAGGGATTAAGCTAGTAAATATATCTTTGCTGCCAGGATACCTCTGTGGCTGCTTGAATACACAAGATAAAGAAATAAATGAGTATAGCTGATAGGGGGAAACTTCATGGTTGCCAGGCACAGAAAGCAAAAAGCTCATAAAAACGAGTTGTATTATGTTTGAAATATATTGATAGGTGAGTTTTATGTTCATTACCAGGTGTTATTTTCTGTCATTTCTCTCTTCTGTCTTGCTGAATTTTTATTCTACTTCACTGTTATTTCATTCAAAAGATAAAGCTATTTTTTTTTCTGTTTGGCAAAGTATCAAAAGGGGTAACTGGACTCCAGAGAATATATCTATGCAGGGCTGTGAGGGGATACTTTTCCTGATCATGTCTATGTGCACTGTTAGACATATTACACAGATCAGATTTTTTAACAGTTTGTATCCTATTACATAATAAACTAAGTTTTCTAAAAGTGCACATACAGTTTACACTGATGTGCCTTCCATGTCTTAAATTTAAAATGCAAGTTGGTACAACTACTTATTTAATATGAGACCCAGTTTTTCCTCATTAATATGCAACAATCTGAATTTTGACCAACTACTTCAAAAAGTCAATTCTAGTTACTTTGTTTAACGTATTTCTTGTTAATTTCTGAAGTACAAAACAGTAGTATTGCATTTTTTTCTTTAGTTCTGAAACATAAAACAGCAATAACCCAGCAGATTGGCACAGTGATTGATTCTACACACTGTGCTCCAATTCCTCTTGAAGGCAAGTGCTTTTCTTACATTCCTTCAGCTTAAGTAATGAGAGCACTGTTTTATATAATAAAAGCGATATGTCATGAACTGTTTACATATCAGTCTCAAAAACAAATTAGCTTTTTAACTTTAAATGTAGAGAGCATTCAGATGAAAGAATAGTCTGCATTTAAATTACTTCTGAAAATGACTTATAGCAATTCTCTGTAATTGGACAATTATGTTTTTTATGCACAACAGGATGGAAAAGGAGATGATGAATGTAAAAAAAAAGATACCGCTTATTAATTCTTACTTTATCGCTCTTCAGGAATTCTTTTATTAAACCACTTTTGTACATGCAATATAAATGATGATAACATTCAGTTTAGTAAACATATTATTCTTTTTGCTAAATTTAAACATGAAAAAAGCTAGCAACATTTTTCATGACAATATCAAAGCAACAGTAACAGTAAAAACTAACGGTGTCAGTACTACTTATAAACAATATGCAGTGACATAGACTGACCTTTGCTGGTGAGTTCTGAAGCAAATAGTGCGATATTGCATTGGGAGGTAGTATAGCATGTCCATAGCAAAAAGGAATAACTTAAATTGCATTTTCATTGCAAAGCCAAACCAATTCAATTTTTAGTTACCTGTAAAAATGAAAGGGGGTCCAATATAGCTTGTTTTTAACTGAAAGAGCTCAGAAAATATTGACATTATGAAAGCTGACTAGGTGCTGATTTTTGCCATCCCTCTATTTCTATTCTTGTGTTTCTAAACTCTGTGGTTTTTGATTTGTTTGCCTTCTTGTTAATTAAACCTCTTTCATCCCCTAATCCCTTCCTTGTTCATACCCCCAGCTGCTCACCATAAGGCCAACAGCCCTATTCTATATTATATATTAATAGAGAAGACAGAGTTCATAATTAATAAAGCATTATGACTTTCGTTTAAATGGAAGTTTAAGTTTATTTCTTAGAAAGAAAGAAGAGTTTACAATCGATGAAGTAACACAAGTTTCTTTCAGGTGGAAGCTTATTACACAGGGACCACTAGAAGAGTCTATTAGGTTGCAAATTCTTTTTAATTTATTTGTTCTAAAGATGAGACATGAGACGTGAGATAAAGAGACCTAGTTGGGTAGTTATAAATATTAATAAATTAAAAATGGAACAAGAAAGGGGCCAGGAAAGAGACAGAATGAAATTAGGAGTACAACCTCATTTTGATATAGAAGATTGAGTGGGTGAGATACTCAGGTTATGTAAAGAGGGTTGATTCAAGGACAATCATATGGCAGAATATTTGATGCCTGCAGAAGAAGGGGAACCTTGGGTATATATAAGAGATTCAGACAGTAGTAGAATGGATAATTTATTAAGAAAGGGCAGAGTTAGATGGGCAAAGAGGGAACAATAGGAAGATAAGCAGAGGATGAGAATTCAGAAAAGATAACAGGGATACAAGTGGAGGATATAAAGACATGGGTAGAGCTAGTTAGAGGAGTATAGCCAATGAGGGTAACAAGCAGGTGGGAGGAGAGAGTAAAGGTCAAAGTAGAGCTAAAAAAGAGATGATAAGAATCCAAGCTATGAGGATGAAGACAGACAATCAGTGACAAGTGATGAAGGGGAAGCAGAGTCAGAGGTGGCAGAGTAGGTGCCAACATTAATGAGAAGTTGTATGGAAGTGGAGAGCATGGGACAGCCATTTAGAAAGAAAGGACAGAGGATAAAAGGGACAAGACATTTCAGCCCACTATGGAAAAAATAGATAAGGAGGAGGCAGAAAGAAATGACAAAAGTGAATTTCAGGATTAGAAGAGCAGGGGTGAAATCAATAAGAGGAGAAGGAAGCACAAATAGAAAACATTGTATAAGACTTGTAATAATGGTGCAGGAGCTGTAAACGGATCAGGCGCAACAACAGGGAAAGCTGTATACAGTGGCAGTCAGGATGACTGAATGCTACAACTAATGGGAAAAAGATTACTTATGAGATGGTACATAAGATGAGTGCCTGAGTGGTGTAACTAAAAGTGGAAGGTTTGCTGTTGGGATGGGAAATGACACAAGATAGTAAGAGAAGGAGGAGAGAGACAGAGTGAGGACAGGGAATAGGATTTTGATGACTGGAGGCACAGTCACTAAGGAAATATTAGTCTTTGGAAGGAAAATAAATGGTTTGAGGTTGTCATAATGGTTAAGGTGTTTACCTTATAAACACAAGGTACAGGGTTTGATTCTCACCCTTGAGGGAAGTTGGCTAGACTTTAAAAGGCCCATAGGGGCAGCTAGACTGGTACTTACCTATGAACACAAGTTTAATGTAAGACTAGTCCTGTGACTTAGATTTAGTGATACATGGATCAAGGTGACAAAGTTGTGCTCATATCAAGATGCAAGAAGATCACAATGCCACATCAGAGGAGAAAGCCTGGTTGGTAGAAACTAGACCCAGCAAGGTACTAATGGTATGCCAGAAAATGGAAGGAAAGGGTTATGGAATGCAATGAATGGTTAGTGGAGTGTACAAGTATATAAGCTGATGGGGAAGACCTGCCTCAATTTTATGTAATAGCAGGCTCCATCTTGGCCCCAATGGAGACTTGTGCTCAGAGTGGAGTTAGTAAGATCTGCCTCAAAATGTAATACCTTTAAACTATAATGGAAGAAGGAGGGGTGTCACAGAAAGAGAAAAGGGCATAAGCAAAAAGAGAAAGTCATGGAATATAAGTAAAACGCAAATAAGGGTGAACCACATGTGGCTAAGCAGCAGGAGTCCTGATAGAAAACTGGGGACCAAAAAGGAAGGATGCAGGAGAGCAAACTAGCCATTGCTGATATTATGGAAATATAATTAAGACACATGAATGGGTGGGATATGGAGGAGTCATGGTATAAGGTGTTTATGAGTTACAGAAAATGAAGAAACATAAGGGACTGGTGATATACACAGAAAGAAGACATTGAATCATGGTGAGAGATGAGACAGAACAAAAAATCTTAAATGGGCAAATGTAACTGATGGGATCAGTGCTTTGGGTAAGTACCCTAACTGCTAAGTTAGATTATGGGGAACGCTGGTGGACTGACCAGCTCTAGACACATTAAAGGAGAAGAATAAGAGTTTGAAAGAGAGTGGAGTAGGAGGGTGAGTTTTGTCATTTTAAGGGGTCTGTATATGCCAGGTGTAGGTTATGAAATTCTGATTTTCACAGCAGGAGAGTGTGAGATGAGTGAGGGCTTTAACAATGAGGGTTTCAGCAACCTTGTTTGTAATCATAACAAAATGCATAGATGGTGTGACACCCCTGCACTGGACCAGTAATCAAGGAGCCTCAATCCTCACCACTAGCACCAGTGAGGGATGTACACATTGGGAGGATGGCAAGTACACACACAGTAAAGTACAATTTCCCTTAAGAGCACATAGAGACCACAATCAGTCTGGAGCTGGTTTCTGCCTCCTTCCCCAGATCCCCAATAAGACTCCCCACTGGCACAGCTATAGGGTTAAGATCTCAGCTGAGTGGTCAAGCCAAAACCTCCAGCACCCTCTCTGTCCAACCAGTGCTTTTTGTCCTTAGTAGCTGACACACACACACACACACACACACACACACACACACACACACACACACACACACACACACACACACACACACACACACACACATACTTTGAGATCTGATTTATATACAAACACAGAGACATTACTGGGGAAGGGTGGCACAGGTTTACTAGCTATGCCCCCTTCTGCCCAGACTATAAGGTAGTTATCACTGCCACCAGCCACTACTTATCAGCTACTCTAAAGCCCTTACAAAGGGTGACCAATCCTACTGTGTAATGTTACTATTATCCAAATGGTATATGTGACCAAGACTAAGGCTATTTAGGAGTGGCCTGTACAGTGTCACCAAATACATATGCAAGTACTCTAACAGCTTAAATATGTTTCACAGATATCAGCCACAAAGATAGGTTTAAATATATTTAATAATAAATAATAAAAGAACAAGACAATAATCAACATAGTAACTACAGAGTTATGAATCACAGGAAATATTTTAAAACAACATTGCAGGACAGTCTCAAATAAATACAGAAAACATCTAAACTAATATTTACTATATTCCTATCTATATCTAAGAGATACTATGCCCTAAATAACTCACTTACAGAGCAAGGCAAAAACAGATGGGTGGAAGTTCTTGCTAGATCCAAGACTCAACACAAAGTGCACAGACTTTCTCTGAGAGAGTTCTTAAATTAATAATCAATATTACTGCTGGGTTAGCTCAGATGACATCACTCTTTGTCACCTGACTTCAGTTCCCAGGCTAAACAGCTACATAGAATTTAACACCTCTGTGTCAAAAATACATATCTCTCAGAAGTGTGCAGCTGCTAGGATGTCATAGAGCAATACAAACACTTTTACATTTGAAACCTAGAAATTATTTCTATTTCAGGACAGTTGGGAGAACCTCTAGCTCTAGATATCGTATCTGCTTGCTGCACTGAAACTGAGATAACATAATTGTAAAACAAATTCCACTTATTTTCTTGAAGTTTTGCAAGTTAATTCTGTATGTTCCAGCTTCTGCTATTAAAACATACATTTGCACAGCTATATAGTTTATATACATTGCTGATATTTTCCAGTAGGGTACACTGTGGTACATTCTTAAAGCTCAGTAAATAACATACAGTTCTCTTACTTTTGTAAGACAAGCATATGAATCATATTAATATTTTCAAGTGACATATCATTATTTACAAAATTCCAGACAGCTGGACTGGCAGTATTTTCCTGGTGTCACAGATGGCCCTAACAAAGAGATAGGGGGTAAAATGTCCTGGAGAGTGTTTTATATCCATCAGTAGTCATGCCACTGTGCATTCTAGAGGGGAAAATTGGGTAAGAAAATAAATAAATGATGTTGTGAGATTTGAGATCTGACTCAATGCTATCTCTGTACATAGGTTCATAGGTTCATAGGTAGGTACTAGGCTATTGGCCCAAGGGCCTACGTAAGCCTAGCCAACAAGGTCCCCTGGCTTACAAGACCATTATTTTCCTGTGCCACTGTAAAGCAGAGACACAGAAGTGATCCCTGGGGTGTATTTCCTATTTCCCATCCACTCATCAAGATTTTTCTTGAAGAGTACTAATGAAGAACTTTGCTTGACATAGATGGGTAGCCTGTTCCAGAGCATGGGAAGTCTCTGGGACAGGAATCTATCCCTCCAGCATGTCCTGTTTATTGTGGTGACAAGGTTTAGGTCCCTAGAGCATGTAGCTCGGAGGGATTGGGATTTCTTTAGGTGTAGCATGTCCAACAGCTCTGGGTTTGACATAGCTTTATATGTTAGGCAGAGATCACCTCAGAGTAGGCAATATGCTACAGAGTAATGCTAGAGTTTTTTGAGGCGGTCAGTGTAGGGCATTTGTTTGAGGCCAGTAATCCTCTTTGTGAGGTACTTCTGTGGCCTTTCCAGCTGCTGCAGATGTCTTGTGAGGTACATTCCAAAAGGGGCATTGTACTCTATAATGGGTCTAATGAGTGTTGAGTAGAGGGGAACAACAACCTCTTTTTTCCTGGATGAGAACCCTTTTATGATGAGGTGTGCCATGTAGAAGGACGTCCTGACTACTGTGGCGATGTGACTATCAAAGGAGAGACTACTGTCCACCTGGGTTCCAAGGTCTCTTATCACACATTCGGTGTTAAGCAGATTGCTGCCTATGTGGTAGTTCATGGGTACAGAGTTTTTACCAAAGGGGATGACACATAAGACACCTTTAACAAGCTTAAGGATCTGCAATATGCATATGTTTATTGCAAGACCCTTTATAAAACATATGATTTTGCATATTGTATGCTTCTTGAATATGTATGTTGTTTACTTTTGTTTCTTTACTTTTGGACCATGAATGAAAAGGATCTTTGTATTAACTCCTCTACCCATTTACCAAATAGTAAATACTAAATAGTAAATACATAAATCTGTTCCTTTGGTTCCACCCCATTGATTCCCCATGTTGTCTTAGTAGTTGATTAGCTGTTATATTCAACAGCTTTCTACTACAAGCTCTTTTGCTGTTTATTTATTATTTATTTATTGACAGACATTTCTATACTGGCAAAGTCTGCCTGGGCACAGGTGCCCTTTTTCAGTCCAGGCCTAGGGAGAAAAGCTCCAAGGTATTGTATTTAATGCAATCAGTATTTATAATAACACATTTTATAATGCAGTTTCTGTAATTACTTAGCATAATAGTATAATAACATTTGTATTGATATTCACAAACATTAAATTTACAAGCCTTGTACAAAGACTTTACAGATAGAAGAGTAGTGCGTAGGACAGGTAGGAGTAATTTACAAAATGCAATAGGGTGAGGTATTAGAGGAGATAAGCAAGTTTGAATGTTATTGGAAAAGTATTGATGGAATAGTAATTTGGTTGTGCCAATTAAAATAGGTATAGGAGTTTAAGAAGTGCAATAAAGTGAGGTATTAGAGGGGGATAAGCAGGTTAAGTGAGTTAGGTCTTTCAAAGGATGTATAAGAAAGGTGATGAAGGGTGATCAAGAACTATGTCCCAAATGAAGTGCAGGGACAAAGCCAGGAAGCACACAAGAAGTCTTTTAGTAATGGTTTCACAAGATGAAGGTGTGTGATAAACCTCACTGGTATAGGAATTTTATTGCAAGTTCTAGCTACATTATTGGATCAGTGACTGACCCCAGCAGCCCTTTGTGGCTTGATGATAGTAAGCAATCGATAATTTAACCAAAAGGGGAAGATTTGGAAAATAGTATTGGAGTAGGGGTCTAATTGGTGGGCAGGCAGATGGGTTTCCTGACAGTCTTGTGTATTGTGTACCTGCTGAAAATGTGATGCTGATTTAAAGAGAATGGTGCAGTAGGAATTTTCCTCTTCTGCTTCTGTACAGCCACAGTTTCACTATCTCATCTGTACCTGAAGTAGAGATCACTCATTAAATGTACAGAGCCTTCATCATGTAAGTGACAAGGAATCAAATACAAAAAATCAGAAGCTTCTTAAGTGGCCATTTTAAGCTTCTATTCTGAATCTGCACAGTAGGTTGTAAGCAATGCCTATTATGTTATCTTAATAAATAGCTGAACTGTTTATTGTAGCAGTATTCATAATATTTAAAATGACACCCTAAGATGAACCTCCTCATCACAATTAACTTTATTTATGTTTGCTGTCACAGCAATGAGGTGATGATAAGGAGATGCTTGTATTACGCATTCTCACACATCAAATATTGCAGATGTATTATTTATTTATTTATTTATTTGGATTTATTTTTAACCATGATAGAGTACTTATCACAAATGACCAATTTCAGACTTTGCCTAGGTAGAATCACAGAGTAACAACACAATAATAAAAAAAAAAAGAAAAGAAATTAAGACCACAACTTAAAAGACATACTTTCACACTACAAACATATAACTCTGTACATGTTAGATATGACTGGGGTAGACAGTGGTAGTCAGACAGACGTGAAATTAGAGAGATGAAGAGGTGAAGGTATTAGGCAAAAAAAGTTAGGTTATATGGTGTGAAATAAAGCATTGTTTTTTGCTTAGTTTTGGAGATGGGTTTTTATTTTTTCTTGAGTAAGAGAACAGGTCTTTACATTAGAGGGAGCTAGATTCCCAGAGCCTTGGTGCAAGTATTGAGAAAGCATGATCTATACAATAGAGTTAATTTAGGGCCTTGCAGTGATGGGGTGTTATTTAGTTAGGAATTCTAAGGTTGTAGAGAGAAGGATCTCTGATTAGTTTAGCTGCTAAGGATGATGGTGTTGCTGCACAGCAGTTTGAATAGCTGTGAACGTAAGAGAAAGTCTACTCTTTGTCTGATAGGTGGCCATTTAGATCTTTAAGTGCAATGTGTTAAGAAGGAGGGTACTACTACTGCTTATTGGTCCTGGTCTGGAGTCTAGCAGGTAGTCATGGTTGGAAATGAAGTGTTTAAATGAAGGGTCATGTTTTGTAGTGTTTTACAGTGGTATTTGATTAAACATTTCATTCCCAACTATGGCTACCTCCAGGATTCCAGACCAGGACCAAAAGAACCCTCCTTCTTTGGTAAGAATTTTTGATGAATGTTTGAATTTCTCTTTGAGACATACCCTGTTATTAGAAGGACATACTCATGTAGTCATCATACCTCTCGACTGTCCAGATTTTTGTCCCATTTTTTGGTTTGCTCCTTATAAAATTTGTGGCATTCTGGCAAATCATTGAAAACTGAAGTCACTAAATAATTACAGACATTTGAGTTTCTGACTTCATATCAGCAGGCGATGGCCTCTTTTCTAATTATGCATCCAAAATCTGGAACATTCTCTCCTGTAATATAATTACTATCACTTTCTTTACACAGTTTAAAAAAATAATTAAAACTGCATCTCATTTATAACTGGCTATGCTCTTGCACTACCCTACCCTATGCCAGACCCTCCTCCTCCTTTATATTCTCACACCTCAAGATAAATGGATAGGTCTAAGTTCTATGAATGTATAAATACATACAATATAATAAAAATTAATTGATGTTATGGATTAGACTCTCACAATCTTTATGAAGCTGTGGTTTTACACATGTCTCTACAGGATTGATCTTGATATATATATTTTTTTATTTCCTTTAGACTGATGACTCTATTACTGTATGATTTCTCTGTCTTACTGATTGTGTCTGCTATGTATGTACAAACTACTTTTAATTAGTACTCACTGCATTTTGTATGTAAATTTTCTTTGCAAACTTTGTATTATTTTTATTACATGTTATTGATGTGTGCGGAGCTTTTCTCCAGGGCCTCCACTGAAAATGGACCTGCATCCAGTGGACTATCCCAGTTAACAAATGTAAAATAAAATAAAAAAGTAAGTTTATTAGAGTGATAATAAAACTTTTCCCTCGATTTTGAACCTTTGCCCCCTCCAAGATTATTTTTCACTTTATCCAAATTTCTGTTCTGCAGGGTTGAGGGATAGGTAGTGATAATAATATACATTTCCCCATAGCCTTTGAGAGAAATAAGAGAAAAAGAGAGAAATATTTATTGCCCAGAATAGAAGAGGGTTAATTTTCATTTTTATGTCTAGAGGGAGTGTGTGTGTGTGTGTGTGTGTGTGTGTGTGTGTGTGTGTGTGTGTGTGTGTGTGTGTGTGTGTGTGTGTGTGTTTAAGTGATGGGTAAGCCGGAGACCTAGATATTTAAAATTCTTGGGGTATATATCTATATTATTGACATCAGTGATTTCTAGTTTATTTGTGATGTTGCTGAGTTTGTGTCTGGTTCTGAAGAGCATGTCATGGATGAATTTAGTAGTAGTTTTTTTATGCTCAATCCATTGGATTAGGGAGAAGTCAGGCTGCACTTGATTTAACAGTAATGTGATAGATTGATTCGATCAGAGTAGAACCATGTCATTCATGCAAAGGAAGAGGGGGAGATGAGGCAAATCAAGAGGAAGATTATTGATTTAAATAATAAATAAAATCGGAGCCAGAATGGATCTTTGAGGGATGCCTTGCTTCAGACAAGGTAATGGTGAGTTTGAGGAGATCATTTTCACTTACAAGTGTTGATTTATAAGATTAATTTTGATCCAGGGAAAGCTGTCAGGACTAATGCTGATCTTAAGAAGGTGATGTAATAGTATGCTGTTATCTATTAGATCAAAAGTTTAGGTAAGGTCAACAAAGATGGCTCTTGCAAACTGGCCTTTGTCCATAGCTACTACAAATCTTCTGCTAGAGATCATATGGGAGTTAGTGTACTGTGTCCTGATCAGAACCCATACTGTTTGTTTGATAGCAGGTTACTGGTACTTATGTATTCTGTAGTCTGCGTATACATGATTTTCTCCAAAATGTTACCAAGGGTGGAGAGATGGATGGGTATTTTATGATAATGGTTATGTTTTTTTTTTTTTTTTTAGTGAGCGTACTACAGCAGCTATCTATGTATTGGGTATAATGTTTTGTGTTTGAGGTTGTAATTTTTTGAAGTAGTATTATTATGCAATCTCTACAGTGAAATATAAACCAGAGATGGATTCTAAGCCACTGTTAATGTTTACCTGCTCAAGTACTGTCTGTATGTGTTTGCTTGTAATATGTTTGAAATATAACTATGGAATGAAGGATGGGGGTTCTGTGGATATTGTGCAGATTCACTGTGTTTGGAAGTATTGTTGGAAGGTTACTAAATTCTGTCAGAAAGTCTGTAGGGGAGAATGTGGTTGAAGAGATGTTTGGAGTTGAGTGGATCTTCTTTACCTGTTAGTCAGTTTACCATGTTTTGTTTTTGTTTGGGGTTGTTCATTGGGGAATTTTGTTTAGTTTTAAGTTTTATTTTGTTTCTCTTGATTGCTTGCTTTGCTAAGTTCCAGAGATGAATAAAATGTATATTGTATCAATTAGGCTGACTTCCCATGCATGCCAGGCTCCATCCCTCAGTTTAAGTAGGAATTTTAGCTCATTTTTTTAACCAGTCATTCATATTTAGTTTTGTTTAGCCACTATACAAAATGTACTACCTGGAGAGTGGAAAACAGAAATCAGTAGGCTAATAAAAGAGAGTGATGAAGCAATTCCTGGCTAGCCCAATAATACTTATGGGTACGCCAATTTGCAGGACAATGTACAGTAATTTATCAGAGGTCACTATTTTGGTTTGAAAATAATTCCTTACAGGATTTCTATGAATTTGCATGTAGCCATGCTGTTGCATTGGGTCCTGTTCAGTAGAATTACCAACATGAAAGCTCCCACTGCCTTAATGGGAATGTTCATTTAACAATTGGAGTTTCTACTTATAAGGCAGGAACAAGCAAGTCATTAAAACATTGAAATCAGCATTAGCAACTGAAAGAAGAGGGGAAGAAATACAGTTGTTAAGGCATGTGCAATTACACAGGAAGGCAGCATTCAGCATGCAGTCAAGTATATCATAAACAAAAAATTTCATTTGTTTGTTACTCCAATGCACTTAGGTTGTTTTAACAGTATTCTGATATTTCCTACCCTCCCTGATACTGCAAAAGATGTTCTGAGTTTGTCAAAGTTCTGAGTTTACCAAAATATTTCTAAGTTTTGCAAAGCTTCTGTGTTTGTAGAAGTTCTCCCACATTTGCACACATTTTCTGTACTTGTGAGCATTTCTCAGAGTTTGTAAACATATGTTTTAAGGATTTATGATACTGTAGGAGTGCAGGAGTTCTGCCTTTTGTTGTAAAGCTGCACTTGAGCTCAAAACCAGTTTGCTTTATCATTAAGAGGGTTCGAGTTTTTTCTGCACTCTGGTGGGAGCAGAGGGCTGATTCAACCCATACAAGTTTGGAACTGCTGGTAGAAGGCTTATTGTGTGTTTATCTAATTAGCCTGAAGGCTTAACTTTATAAAAGTCATTCATACTGCTGGTATAAAAGCCTTACATTTTTGTGAGATTGTGCTCCTTTATTCAGAACTTTCCTATGCCTGCCTTAGACACCAATGACCACAAACTTGGATTGCTTCTAAAACTTTTTGTTTTTTGCACTTGCTATAACTATCTCAGAGCTATGTAACATTTCTGTGCTGCATTTATTGACTTGGTTGAATTTATCACTGTTTTTCAGCCTTCACTTAATAGAAACACCATCTGTTTGTTACTGTACTGCTTTTATTTGTTTAGTTTTTATTTTATTTTACACTTGTTGACCGGGCTAGTCCAACTGGATATATGTCCATTTTCAGTGGAGGCCTGGGGAGAAAAGCTCCACAATACACAGTAATATTTACAGTAAATTACATTTTACAAATACAGGTACAAAACAGATTTTTGCCGTTCCTTGTGATTCTGCTTACAGAATCTTAGTACTTGTCAGCTATGGTTAGACATACAAAGAAATCTCTAATAACACTTTAAACAGTTAATTCACACTCTCTTTATTGTTCATAGAAAAGTAACTAGCTTATACAGGTATGGAGATTAATAACCAGAGATAAGTGAGGTAGTTAATCAGGGTTAGCACAGGGGCATAACCACTGTGATTTAAAGTATGGCTTCAGTTTGCATTTAAATAGGTTTATTGAGGAAAGGGAGGTTAGGTCACTGGGGAGGGAATTCCAGGTTTTACCAACAGTGTTAGAGAACAGAGAATCACCAGTCAAATTGTTAGTTTTACTTATTTGTACCAGTAGTTTATTTGATGAGCATAGGGTCTTGAGGTTATTATAGGGGGTGATAAGGTTTGTAAGTATAGGTGTGTTAGTAGGTTGATATAGGATTTTTTGGGCAACTGTTTGGTTGAATAGTAGTAGATTTGGCAACTCTAACCATCCTAGTTGTTGAAGATTGTTACACTGATGGGTTCTGTAGGTAGACCCCGTTGCAAATCTGGCAATATTGTTGTAGGACATAGCCAGCTTGTTCAAGTTGCTTTTACTTAGTTTAGTATATATAGGGGAAACATAAAGAAGGGTAGAGATTAAGTGGGTATGGGCAATAGTAGTTCTGGCTAGTTGGGTCAGAAAGGGGTTGATCCTGTAGAGGGAACCCAATTTTTTGTTGACTGCTTTTATAGAAGTGTTAATATGGGAATCATAGGTAAGGTTGTTATCTATTAGTACCCCAAGTAGTTTAGTAGTAGTATCAGGAGATATAATTGTACCATCGCTTGATGTAACATTAAAATTAAGAGGGGGGCCTATGGGTGGGGAGTGAAAAGTAGCAGTTTTGATTTTTTGGGGTTCAAGATGAAACATCAGTGCAGTAGCCATTTTTTGACTGTATTAAACATGTTTTGGGTTAGGTACTGTAGGTTTGCTGGAGAAGTAACAGAGCATATTAATGTGGAATCATATGCGTAGTGGATACAGGTACTTGAGGTATTGCAGAATGTAGGTCATTTATAAAAATAGAAAATAGAAGAGGACCTAATATGGAGCCTTGTGGGACACCAAGAGCAATTGGGAGGTGGGAAGATAAGTTATTTCCCCATAGATCAGCCTACTGCCTGTTGTTTAAGTAGGATTTTAGGTTGTTTTAACATTATGTTGATATTTCCTAACCTCCTCTGACACTGCAAAGTTGTTTTGAGTTTGCTTAAGTGTTTCTGTATTTGTAGAAGTTCTCCCATGTTTGTGCACTTTTTTATGTATTTGTGAACATTTCTCAGAGTTTGTAAACTTATTTCCAAAGATTTTTTATACTGTAGTAGTTCTGCCTTTTATTGTAAAGCACTTGTTACTGAACTTGAGCTCAAAACCAGTTTGTTTTACATTAAGAGTGGTTTTCTGCACTGTACTGGGAGGAGAGGGCTGATTCAATCCATCTGAATTGGGAACTGCTGGTGGAAGGTTTATTGTGTGTTGATTCGATTGACCTGAGAGCTTACCTGTGCAAAAGTCTTTCATCCTGCTTGTACAAAAGCCTTGCATTTGCGTGATGCACAAATGCAGTTACTCATACCTTGTATATAAGCAATCCTCTCCAGTTTAAGTTCTTGTATGGGAAATTATCTCCATAGTCTTCCATGGTTCATAGCTGCTCAAATAGCTGCCAGTTTGTGCAGAGGGCAGCACCCCTGCAGGTCATCTATGACTACTAAACACTCTCACTTAGGCTTATAAGTGACTATCCCCTACTCCTCTTCATCTACTAAGGATCTAGTATAATGTCTAGGCACTTCACTGTCGTCATTGTTTCTAGTTTGGTGGATATGGGCATCCTGAGCCAGTGTAGTAACTGCATCATGTTCACTGATAACCATTTAATTTTAGAACAGAGAAGCACAGTATGAGAGATGTACATACACAATGTTATTGCAAGCAAAGCTCTCACATACACACACAAAAAATGCAAACCAGGTTGTCAGCGGTACACTCAAAACACTCACTACCAACACTAAGCACATAGAATTACATATGCAGAGGTACTCACTTGTAATCTATCAAAACCTCCAAGACCTGCTAAAAGCATCTCTCAGTGACCCTGCACAAAATAAAAAAGATAACACCTCACACAACACATAACTCCAACTTCCAAGCCCATAAGGCAATACACCACACAGCCAAACATTCTAGTTATTGGGGAGTCCATTGTAAGACATAGTGATGTCTGCCTTACGAGGTTAAACAAGGAGAAGATCACAATGAGTTGTCTGTCTGGAACCAGGATCTGCCAGATCAAGCATGTACTTAAGTCTTTAAGCCACAAGTATCAGTATGACACAGTCATAGTCCATGTTGGTGTAAATGACCTAAGATGTACCTTACTGGACTACTTGAAGACAGACATGATGGAGCTCTCTGAATATGTGTCCCAGGCAGTTATGAATCTAGCCTTGAGTAGCATCCTACCTTCACCAATGATGATGCCCCAGTACCAGAAAAAATGACTGACTTCTCAACAATTGGCTTAGTTTCTGGTATCACAAGGGGATACAATATCTGTCAGTCTGGAGAGACATAATTGACAAACCACAATGCCTTGCCAGATATGGTTTGCACTTGTCTTCTGAATACTAGGAAAAACTTTATCTATCCCCGTAGTGCCTTTTTTAGACTGTGCTAAGTTGTTAAACCCTCCAACATAACAAAAATCCCTCACAACTACTGAAAGGCACTGCTACTTAATGCTAAGTGTTTGGAAAATGCAGACATATGTGGACTCATGGAAACATGGTTCAGAACCATGGCAAGCATCCCAGCTGTCAAAGGCTACAATGACTTTCATTCATTTTGATCACCCCAGAGCTGAGGATAAATCAAATGGAAGAGATGTCTCAGTGTTCATAAAGGACAAGTACACTGGTAGACAGATTCAATGACATGACTTGCTTGAGCTCCTCCAAGCCCAACTAACCATAGGTGCAACCCCTTATCATATCCTTGCTGGCTACAGATCCCCTAACATGAATCTGGAAAACCAAACCTCCTAACTAAATCTACTGGAATCTCTTAACATTCAACCTAACACCATATTTATGATTGACTTCAACTACCCCTCTATGAACTGGGAGACTTATACAACCCGTAATGCACCTGCTCAGACTTCATCAATGCAAACACCCTGGAGCAACTAGTTAGCCCCCCCAACTAGAGGTACAAATATCCTAGACCTAGTACTCATGAACATGGGGGGATGCTGCTCACTCCTGTGAATTAACTCCTTCCTCGTAAGATCTGACCACAAAATGATCTCTTTTAAAATTAAAACTAAGCTAGAACCCCCAAAATAGGCTATGCAACAAAAGGAATAAAATCCTCTCCAAAGCCAAGAAGGAAGAGACAAAATGGTGAAAAAAATGCACTCACCGGTCTAAACAAACAAATTATAGATTTGGTCAAATCTGTCAAAGTAAACTATGAGTAAACTATGAGACAAAGATAGCCTCCTAGGTGAATAGCCATAAGGCCTTTTAAATTATGTTTGTAACCAACGCTTACATCCAGCCTGAATCTAGAGCAAACCTGCTGGCTGACAAGTTCAGTTCATACTTCTCCCCACCATCACCTCCTATCACACCCAAAGAAATACCTGAAACTATCCCTCTAGAGATCATTATGAGGGAACAGGTCCTTAATGCACTCACGAAAGACAAAAACACAACTTCCATGGGTCTCGACAATGTCCTAGGATGCTTCTTAAATAACTTAAAACAAATCTATCATTGCCACTACAAACAGTCTTTAACCACAGCATCTGGAATGGCTTTGTCCCAGAGGAATGGAGGACTGCAACAGTCCTTCCTCTGCATAAGGGAGCCCATTGACTGATCCACGGAACTACAGACCCCTAAGCTTGGCCAATCTTAATGCAAAGCCATGGAGACAATTATCATGGACCAGACCAATAATGACATAGAAACACTCCAAACACTTGGCCAGGCTCAATTTAGCTTTGTCAAAGCCTACTCAGTCTGGTGAACTTCTTCGAGAAAGTCACGATGGCCATGGATGAGGGTAAAATGGTACATACTGCTTATCTAGACCTGGCTAAAGCTTTTGACACAATCCCCCACTTGGGGATCATAGATAAACTCAATGTGTTAGGCATAAATCCCTACACTGTCAGATTGATAGCCCACTGGCTCAATGAAAAGACACATCTTGTCTGGATAGGTGAAATCACTTTCAATAAGAAACTTGTTACAAGTGGTATCCCACAAGGCCCAGTGTTGGAACCCCTCCTGTTTGGTATATATTTCTTTGAATTAAAGGTGTATTTTGGGAGCCTCTGGCTCATCAAGTTTGCTGACAACTGTAAGCTGGGAGCAATCACTGAACCCCCAAACAATGTTGACATCCTACAAACAGGCCTAAAAATGATGAACAACTGCTACCAAACCCATGGTCTGAGACTAAATACTAAAACATGTGTAATCATACCCTTTGGTAAATCAGATATCTGTGCAAATTATAATATTGATAGCATACCCCTAAAAGTAGACCCAGTGGTGAGGAAGCTAGGAACACAGGTAGACAGTAACCGAAACATTGACTACCAGGTAGCTATAGCAGTAAGGAAATCCTTCTGTGTGGCTCAACTTATAAGTAAAGGCATGACATCTATATCAAAGGAAGTCATAGTGCCATTGTACTCTGCCCTCATCAGGCCCATAATTTAATACAATGCTCCCTTCTACATGTACTTAACCAGGCACTTACACCAATCAGAGCAGCTCCAGAGGTTTCTCACTAAAAAAATACAAAGCGTAAGACATGTCTTATGCAGACCAACTAAAGGCCCTATTCTTTTACTCAGTCTATTATTGTTTATTGGGAGGTGACCTATGCCTGACCCATAAGGCATTCTCTGGTCGAGCCCTAATGAAGATGTTACATATTCGCAAGAAAAATTGTATGAGGGTTACACATGCCATAGACCTGAACCTTATCTGTGACTGTAACAGAACTTGCTGGAGAGACAGATTTGTATCCCAAAGGCTTCCTTGTCTATGGAATAAACTTCCCATCTTCATAAAACAAAGCCCATCCCTCACTCTTTTCAAAAAGAATTTGGATAAATAGATGGAGAACAATAAATTCACTCCTGAGGTATTGCCCATGTCCCTTAAGGACAGATGCAGTCTATAAAATGACTCAGGGCTCCAACATCCAAAGACCCACTACTCTGATACTGCCATACCCCATATCTGGGGATTTAAGCTATTGTCATATTCTGGGTATTACTGGCTGGGCCTGTAAAAGGTCTTGTGCCATTAGCCTAATAATCACCTATCAAGTATGAAGAGGTGAATATGCAAATATAAAAGTGTTTGAACATGTCAGGGAGACTGCTTTGAACATACAGTTAATGAAAAACACACAAAACAAAACAGATATGGAAACATAACAAATGTCTCTGTTATATTCTGTAAGAATAATTTATTAATGCAGGAGTCCATCAATTGTGAATTAAAAGTATTCAGTTAAATAAGTGTAATGGCTAATTTATAGCAAATATTATTAATTATAAATATCTTGCTCATGCTGTATGAAAAGGCACAGTAGTTTACACAATACAGAAAAGGATATAAAAAGTGTGCTCCAATGCATTGTTCAAGTCCTCTGTACAACATTTGCTTGTAGTGCAAATATACCACCATTACAATACTGTACTGGTAACCTCAAAAGAAAGAACCATCAACAATAATACCTTAATAACTGACACTAAACAGTATAGCAGAATGTACTAACACATTAACAATATGCTACATTTAATATAAATATATTTATATAAAGATATATACATAGATGTATATGTGTGTGTGTGTGTGTGTGTGTGTGTGTGTGTGTGTGTGTGTGTGTGTGTGTGTGTGTGTGTGTGTGTGTGTGTGTGTGTGTGTGTGTGTGTGTGTGTGTGTGTGTGTGTGTGTGTGTGTGTGTGTGTGTGTGTGTGTGTGTGTGTGTGTGTGTATATATATATATATATATATATATATATATGTATATATATTTATATTCACATGCACAAACACATATGCATGCGTACATGCCACTGAAATTCATCAAAACACCCAAATATTCATGTCCAAAATGTCAACTTTGAAAACATCAGCACACTACTATGCACATGCCAGGCAACAATCTTGGCACATGCAAAACATAATCTCAAAAAATGAAATAAATCATTTTTCAGGGGAGGCAAGCCCCATCATGTACCCCCTATGTGGGGAGCTGCATTATCCACATCCACTGTTAATTATGTATGCAGACACTGAGACTGCACAATGTTGAGGAAAGGATATTTTTCCCAACTCTGAGAATTTTGTTGTGTAGTAGACCAAATTTGGTGGATTAGACAGATGTTAATCAAAGGGGGATTTGAGGATATTTGGTTCCATATATCTATCTATCTATATAGGTTTACTATAAAAAAGTTGAACATTGGTTCAGGTTTACTATAAAAAAGTTGAACATTGGTTCAGTGAACATGGAAAGTCGAAATGCAGTTAGTCGACTTCTGTGTTGCTGAACGTTAGGAGATCAAGAGTACATATCAGTGAATGCAAACTAGATGTTATGAGTAGAGTCGCAGTACAGTGCGGATTGAGAAATGTATCCCTTTCCTCACTGTATTGCGATCTCAGAGTTAGAATATTTATTTTGCAGGGGGTGGGGAGGCACAGGGGGGCTAGCCCCCTGCTAAAACGTGATTGATAGTGTAGGTGTTTAACTTACGTTTGCACCTATAGTGTCATCATGGTCAATTTTTGACATAAATGTTAAATCTGTTGAATTCAATGATTAGTATGCAGGACATAGAGATCTAATAGCACTATCAAGCCCCTCCATTGCCAAAAAGAGGTTGTTGGAATGTAAGTTAAAGTGCTTGTTAAAACGTCTGTTCAATTGAAAGTGCTTGTGAGGTATGAAGGTATTTTTTCATTTTTTTTCTACTTTATCCTTATTTTTTCAGTGTTCTTTTGTTGTTGTTCTGATGCTAAAAAGCTGCTTTTTGAAAAATTTAATTTCTTAATTTGTAAGGGTGTTAACAAAATAGTACTGTTTGTTTCCTTCTGAGGATGCATTGTTTAAGATGGTAATCCAAGTGGCCCCATCATAGCAATTGTATTACATAAATTAATTTCTATATTTATTAAGAAACCACTTACAATACTCATGTCCAAAACATCAGTGCACTACTATGCACATGCCAAGCAACAATCTTGGCACATGCAAGTGGTAGTGGTGGTAGTGTTCTTTTGTATATAGTTCAAGCCCATAGATATTTAATTGAATTTCTACTGAACCTTGAATGCATCATTTTTTTTTTCTTTCTCTTTTTTTCAACAGGTTGACTGGAAAAATCCCTAAAGCATACACACAGCAGGCTCATCCAATTGGCAGTCAGGGGCCACTAAATCCACCAACCATTTATTTTGGACAAACTGTATTCCACCTCTGCCCTTGTCCTTTCAGTTTACTGGAAGCATCCCTAAAGCATACACACAGCAGGCTCATCCATTTGGCAGTCTGAGGCCACTCTGTCCACCAACCATTTATTTCAGACAAGCTGTGTAACACCTCTGCCCTTGTGCTTTAAGTGTTAGTGGCATCTAGCTTTCTGCTTGTATTTTAACCTGCATAGTGACTAGTTTGAAGATAAATGCTTCAGTGTCCTAGTTTGTAAGCAATAGCCTTATACTCTGTAAAACTTCCTCCACTGGCTACCTGCTTGTTAACATTTACTCCCTACTTCCCAGCAGACACTTACATTTACTCATATTGCTCTTACTCGTACTGTTTCTTTCCCATATATTTTCTTCACTTCTTCTAGACTTGCTATTCCCATTAATTATATCCTCCTGTCTTTCTTTAGTGAAACTGCATGCCTTTAAGTCATGCTTGTTCTTCGTAAAATGATAGCAAAACCCATGGCAAACACAGGACGACCAGCAGAAAAAAAGCCAGACTAATAAATAATAAAACAATAACTGCTGGTAGTCTCTCCATGGATAATAGTCAATAGTACCTTAGTATTTGGTTGGATAGTGCACGTTAGAAATCAAATGAATCAGAGCACTGTCAAGTCTATTCAGACCTTCCACGTTCGTACTGCAAACCAACTAAATGTCTGTTCAGACCTTTCCCAATAGCAACGGACTCTCCAACCACCACCGTTGTTACCACAATTGTAATTAAATCCAAAGATGAATGACGAACAGTAAAAAGTTTAATCCATAGATAGGTGAGCGCTTTCGCATACAGCTTTTTCAAACCATAAAACATAATGTCACACGTTCATCTTATATATCCACTAATTGATAATAGAATAATTAATCAATTAGACACTATTAAAACCATGCTTGTTCTTCCCCCTTCCTTTCTTATCTCTCCTTGACTGAGACAGTTATTAACATACTTTCAGCTTTGAAATAGTATTTGTGCACAGTCACCATTGACTGGGTGAACTCGACTGTCTCTTTAGTGTGTTTTTATTTTGCTATAAAAGTATTCCTGCAAACAAATAGATATGCATGCAACAGTGAAGTCTGCAGTTTAAGCACCAGTCTGTGGACTATATTTTTATGTAAATTATAAATATTATGGCAGCCCCAAAACAAAGAATGTTGCCCATTATAATCGCTGTTGGCTAGACAGAGGGACCAAGCTAGTAAAGATGTGCAGCAGGTAAGGGTGATAAAGGATAATGAGGGAAACATACTCACAAGTGAGGAGAGTGTGTTGAGGAGATGGAAAGAGTACTTTGAGGGGTTGATGAATGAAGAGAATGAGAGGGAGAGAAGGTTGGATGATGTGTGGATAGTGAATCATGAAGTGCAGTGGATTAGCAAGGAGGAAGTAAGGATAGCTATGAAGAGGATAAAGAACGGAAAGGCCTTTGGTCCAGATGAAATACCTGTGGAAGCATGGCTGTGTTTAGGTGAAATGGCAGTTGAGTTTTTAACTAGATTGTTTAATAGGTTCATAGGTTCATAGGTTGGTACTAGGCTATCGGCCCTAGCGCCTATGCAAGCCTAGCCATAACAATTCCCTGGATATTTCTTCCCACAATATTTACTTCTTTGGACCCCTGTCTAGCAGAGCGACTGACATGATCCCCATGGTGAATTTCCTATCTCTCATCCAATCATCAAGGTTCCTTTTGAAGAGGGCCAATGAGGCGCTCTACTTGACATGTATGGGCAGTCTATTCCAGAATATGGGGAGTCTCTGGGTAAGGAACCTATCCCTCCAGCATGTTTTGTTCATTGTGATGACAAGGTTTAGATCCCTGGAGCATGTGGCTGTGAGGGATTCAGATTTCTTTAAGTGGAGCATGTCCAACAGCTCAGGGTTTGACATGGCCTTGTATGTTAAGCAGAGGTCACTTCTGAGTAGACGATATGCCACAGAGTATAGCTGGAGTTCTTTTAGACGGTCAGCATATGGCATCTGCTTTAGGCCTGTGATTCTTTTAGTGAGGTATTTCTGTGGCCTTTCCAGTTGCTGCAGATGTCTTGTGAGGTACATACCAAATGGGGCATTATACTCTATAATGGGTCTAATGAGGGATGAGTACAGTGGGACAATGACCTCCTTTTTCTGGATGAAAAGCCCTTAGTGATGAGGTGTGCCACATAGAAGGATTTCCTGATTGCTGTGGCAGGGTGGTTATCGAAAGTGAGACCACTGTCCACCTGTGTTCCTAAGTCTCTCATCACACTTTCGATATTTAGTGTCCTGCCACCTATGTAGTAATTCATGGGTACATGTTTTTTTCCAAAGGGGATAACTATGCATTTCTTGGCATTAAGCTTGAGTCCATGGCTCTGGCACCAGGCATCTGTTTCAGTAAGGCCCTTTTGTAGAATATCCACATCATTTGGGGATTTAATAATGCCTCACAGTTTGCAGTCATCTGCAAACTTTGTTAGCCAGAGTCCCTTAGTGTTGGCCTGTACTTCAGAGAAGTAGATGCCAAACAAGAGTGGTCCCAGGACTGCACCCTGAGGTACTCCACTTGTCTGGAGCTGGATTTGGAGTCGGCTACTTTTACAGTCTGAGTTCTGTCAGTAAGCCAGTTGGCAACCCATCAACTGATGTAGGGATTTATGCACAGCTTAGTAAGTTTATCTATGATTCCAGAGTGGGGGATGGTGTTGAAGACCTTGACGAGGTCCAGATACTGTGTGGACCACCTTATCATCATCCACAGCTCTGGAGACTGATTCAAAGAAGTCAATCAGATTCAGGAGACAAGATCGGCCCTTTACAAACCCAAACTGGGTGGGGTCCAGTGTTTAAAGGTTGCCAATGTCTTTATTTATAAGTTGCATGATAATGCGCCCAATGAAATCTTGGAAAGTGAGAGGATGCCTGCAGAATGGAGAAAAAGTGTTTTGGTACCGATTTTTAAGAATAAGGGTGATGTGCAGAGCTGTAGTAACTACAGAGGGATTAAACTGATCAGTCACAGCATGAAGTTATGGGAAAGAGTAGTGGAAGTTAGGTTAAGAAGGGAGGTGATGATTAGTGATCAGCAGTATGGTTTCATGCCAGGAAAGAGCACTACAGATGCGATGTTTGCTCTGAGAGTGTTGATGGAGAAGTACAGAGAAGGTCAGAAGGAGTTGCATTGTGTCTTTGTGGATTTAGAGAAAGCATATGACAGGGTGCCTAGAGAGGAGTTGTGGTATTGTATGAGGAAGTCGGGAGTGTCAGAGAAGTATGTAAGAGTGGTACAGGATATGTACGAGGGTAGTGTGACAGCGGTGAGGTCTGCGGTGGGAGTGACAGATGTTTAAGGTGGAGGTGGGATTACATCAAGGATCAGCTCTGAGCCCTTTCTTATTTGCAATGGTGATGGACAGGTTGACAGATGAGGTCAAACAAGAGTCCCCGTGGACTATGATGTTTGCAGATGACATTGTGATCTGTAGTGAGAGTAGGGAACAGGTGGAGGAGACCCTGGAGAGGTGGAGATATGCTCTAGAGAGAAGAGAAATGAAGGTCAGCAGGACTAAGACAGAATATATGTGTGTGAATGAGAGGCAGGAAAGAGGAATGGTGAGGATGCAGGGTGTAGAGGTGGTGAAGATGAATGAGTTTAAGTACTTGGGATCAACAGTTCAGAGTAATGGTGAGTGTGGAAGAGAGGTGAAGAGAGTACAGGCAGGATGGAGTGGGTGGAGAAGAGTGTCAGGAGTGATTTGTGACAGACAAGTACCTGTAAGAGTGAAAGGGAAGGTCTACAAGAGGGTAGTGAGACCAGCTATGTTATATGGGTTGGAGACAGTGGCATTGACAAAAAGGCAGGAGTCAGAGCTTGACGTGGCAGAGTTGAAGATGTTAAGATTTGCACTGGGTGTGACGAGGATGGACAGGATTAGGAATAAGTATATTAGAGGGTCAGCCCAGGTTGGAAGGTTTGGAGACAAAGCGAGAGAGGCAAGATTACGTTGTTTTGGACATGTGCCGAGGAGGGCTGCTGAGTATATTGGGAAAAAGATGCTAAGGATGAAGCTGCCAGGTAACAGGAAAAGAGGAAGGCCTAAGATAAGGTTTATGGGAGTGGTGAGAGAGGACATGCAGGTGGTTGGTGTGACAAAGCAAGATGCAGAGGACAGGAAGAAATGGAAACGGGTGATCTGCTGTGGCGACCCCTAATGGGAGCAGCCAAAAGAAGAAGAAGAAGAAGATAATAGCTGTATTTCCTAAGACCACAGCAGTACCATTGGTACCTTCTCCTTTAACTTTGCTCAGTTCTTTGTTATTAGCAGTCCACTGTCTCCCTTCCTTAAGTTTATTTCTCTTCTTGTGTAACCACTGTGTTCTGAGCCAGTCATTTTCCAGAGATTCACTACTGCATTCTGGATTACCTTTTCTCATTGTTTTTCTGATCTGTAGGGGTTGGGGTGGCCTTTGGACTTTACATTTCAAAATTCATCGAAGCCTTACATTATACAGTTGTTTAAAAAGTGAAGTACATTTATTTTACTGTCATCACCATTACTTAGATCAATGTGACGCTATAACTCTCCTACTAGAACTGTGTCCCAGAGCAACAAAAGACTTTCATCTACTAACTCAGAAGCCATTTAAAATGTATTGTTCCTTTTACTTATCTCTCACAGCAAGTTTGTGGCTGTTTGTTACTGATTTTTATTTCTCTGTCTCTTTGCCAAGTTTTCAACCCACTTCATTCTCCCTCGCTAATGCTTGGTTTTACTCCACTCCCCTACCTTATGCCCAATTCCTACCTACCCACCCTTACTCTACATTTATACTTCCATAGCATCACCCACATATCCCTCAAACCAATACCATCAGTTCCCTCCAGAAGAAAAGAATCACTAGAATTGCTCCCAATAGTAAGAATCACTCTTGTTTACAACCCAAGACTATCTATCAAACTATCTTTTGAACTGTTTGTAATGGACAATCCATTGTGATGTAAACTTCATCATTTTTTATGATGCTTTGTGGCTTATGTTTCCAGAGTTTTTCAGCCACTTCAGTATCATAATGTTTGCACAATCCCTGGTGCAACAATCTTGCCACATTATTACATCTTTCAGTATACAGTCCTTCTGCCATTATTATGTCACAGCCAGCAACGAGGTGTCTGACTGTTTTCAATTTGTTTTTACAAAACCTACATTTGTCTGTTTCTCCCACAGGTTCAATGGACTTTGTAAACCAACGTGTATGTAACCCACTATCTTGTGCCGCCAATATTAACCTTTCATCTCTTGGTTTGAATTTGCCTCTCCTTAACCATTTCTGCATTTGTTCCTGATCAACATGAGGATCTTCCAGAAGTTTTCTATACTTGCAACTATATTTATACATTTTTCACATTTCTTGCCTTCTCATCTGGTCCTTCACCTCATATTCTTTCTTTTGTTTTTGGCACATTCAGTTGCTACCTGACTTTTATCTACATTTGGTTTGAGTTCCATTCCTGCCTGATACTGATATGCTTCTGCTAGATTAAGCAGAGAAGTCATCTTAGATTTATTCTCCTCATGTTTCAAAACGTTCACTATGTTTGGGTCTTGTGAGGTCAGCAGATATGCGTGGAGTCCCATGAGTGCAGATCGGTTTACTATCATTAATTCGAAAATAAAAACAAATCATGTCTTTATTTTCGAAGTGTTACATCGGAAATGAACATTTCCGAATCCACCTAACCTCGAAAACAAGGGTGTATTGTAAAATGTCGCCGCGACATTTACGGCAATACACAGCAAACCCAACCTTCCCATAACCACCTAACTACCTAACCAACACACACAGTTAAGCAGGGGGGCTGCACCCCCCTGCACCCCACCGTGGGGGGCTGTGCCCCCCACACCCCCCAACTTAATATTCCAACTCCGAGATCGCACTACAGTGAGGAAAGGGATGTATTTCCCTATGCACTGTACGCGATCCGCTCCCATGGCGAACATTGGAATGCGAATGCAGTCCATTCGCAATGGCAGTTCGCTCACATCTACCGCCAATATGAAGTGTTCGAACATCTGATGTTCGAATACTTCATAGCCGTGCAAGTGCACGTCGGCATTGTGATGGTAAACCGTGCAGATCTATACATGTAATCAATTTCAAGGAGGCCAGTCCCTCCTTAGGAATGGGGAATATATAACCTTGGTATGCATTGAGTTTTTATAAAACATTTGGTGAGTATAAAGCATCCTTCTTGTTTTCCTATCTAATCTATCCAACACATTTTGGGGCCAGTCAATCACTTCAAAACTGTAAGTTAGGACAGGAAGAGCAAATTGGTTTATAGCTTGGGTTTTGTTCCTAGATGTTAATGCTGTTTTCAGGATTAATTTAAGTCTTCTAAAATATTCCTTACTAAGTTTTATTCACATTTATTTCATGTTTTATTGTTGATCCTTCATCAATTCCCAAATATTTATACACTCCCTCTTGCCTAAGTTCTTTTATAGCACATTGTTATCCAAACTGATGTTTTCCTGGTGCTGCAGTTTTCCTCCTTTATCATCTGAAAAAGTTTTTACAACTTGCAGCTGTACTTTCATTTCCTCATCTGATGAGCTATACAGTTTTAAATCATCGACAAAGAGAAGATGAGAAGTTTTTACACTTTGTTGTTTTCTAGGAGCCAAATGATAGCCATGGCCTAAGCCGTTAAGTAAACAGCTTAATGGATTAAGGGCAAGGCACAATAGCAGCAGTGACAGAGTCACCTTGGAATATCCCCCTTTGAATTTTTATCCCTGGGATAATAATTTGTACTTTCTCATGGCTTAATTGCAAAGTGGTCTGCCACTGTTTCATGGTCACTGTAATATAGTCAATCAGTGTAGGGTGTATCTTATACATTTTTAAGCACTCTTTTATCCATGAATGTGGGCTAATATCAAATGCTTTTTTGTAGTCAATCCATGCCATACTTAGATTCTTCCCCTTTTTACAGTTCTCCACTATGACTTTATTTAGCAACAAATGATCCTTTGTTCCATATGACTTTCTTTCATTGCCCATTTATTCTACTGTCATAATTGAGTTTTCTTCTAAATTACTATAAACTCTGTCAGCATCATTTCTCATGTATAGTTTATACATCGTCGAAGGGAAAGTTATTGGTCTATAATTTTTAGGGTAGCTTGCAGGTTCAGTCATAAGAAGAAGCATTATTTTTCCTGTTAGCCAGGTTGGTGTCTGTTCAGGGTGCACATATAAATAGTTGTTACTCATGCATACATACAGACATACAAATATTTCAAGCACAGGCATTAATGCCCTTCTAGCTTACCAGTATACCAAAACACTTGTCCCATAATAAATGTCCAGGCTGCTCTTAAAAATATCTAAACTAGTACTTGCTTTAATGTAATTTGGTAGTCTGTTCCATGTATCAGCTACTTTGTCAGAGAAACAATTAGTACACTTCTCATTCCTATGGAATCTTCTGCATAGGTTGTCTGGTGATTCTCTAGTACTTTTTGATAACCCCAAACATTCCCAGAAGCTGTTGTCTCTAAATGCCCTATATACCTGAATAAGATCTCCTCTTCTTAGATATCTATAAGAGACACTGTACAAGTTCAGATATTTTAGTCTTTCATAATTGCTTAAATTTTCGCATCCATGGATGCTCTTGGTATATTTCTGCTGTACTCTTTCCAGTTTATTCATGCTTGTTTTCTTATAGGGTTTCCATATTGTTATTCCATACTCATGTTTGGGTCTAATGTAACTAACAAACAATGACTTCATCATTTTTGATTTCCTAGACTTTATAAATCTTTTTATACAACCTAAGGTTCTATAACTATCATTAACCAATTGGTTGATATGATTAGAAAAACTCATAGCTGAATCTACCCATATTCCCTGGTCCTTAAATGACTCCATAGTTTCAATCACTATGTGCTGTATTAAATATTCACCTTTCAGTTTATGTCTCCCAAATCACATATGCTTAGTTTTGGATGTATTTATCAGCAATTATTCTCATCTTCCCAAATGGTCAATTTAGTCAAGTTATTTTGCAGACATACCTTATCTGTAACACATGTAATCAGTTTTTCCTAATTCAGGTTATCTGCAAACAGACTGTAGAACACCTCAGATGAAAAAGTTAAGTCTGAAAGATATAATCTAAACAAGTAAGGGCCAAGACAGAGCCCTGTGGGACACCCTGACTGTAACCAAGGATTTCAACTGTCCAGATGCTGTATGATACTTGCCATGTCCTATTTGAAAGCCATGCAGCTATCCATCTTATCAAGAGTACATCAGTACCTAAGTTGTACTAATTTACTTCATGGCCAAATCTTTGTACAAAGGTGTTAATACTTTTAACCAAAATTTAGGTACTGTATCTGGGCCTGGTGTTTTCCAATTAGATGCTTTTCTTGACTTCCTTTCAGTCTCTCTGGCTATTACTTCATCCCATTTCATATCCTGTACCTTTAAACTTCTTATTATTTCTTTTACTTCTATCCATTTAACATCTTTGTTATGTTCTACAGGCTCTTCATCGATACTTCTTCAAAATGCATCTTTTTGGCAGTCTTGCAATTCCTTTTAACGTGTTTCCCATTTCTCTATAAAACTTTTAGGTCATCAATAAATTGCTTGTTTTGTACTTTTCCTTTATATTTATCTGCATATCTTCTAAGTGTTTCTGCCTATACTGAGATTTTTAGTTTGTTATTTGCGATAGTGCATGATAGATCCTGGTGTGTTCTAATACTGTGCATTGCTTTCATCACGTCTATCTTTCTTAGTATTTTTGGTGATCTGTTACCCGTTCTATATTCTTCTAACAGTGACACTTCTTGTTTAATTGCTTTATAGTTTTCTCTATTCGATACTTCCATGATGGTATTCTATTTTTTCCCTTCCTTTCTCTCACTACCCTGTGTTCTTGTGGTAGAACTTTATCAGTTATTAATTTAGCTGCACAGTAATATATCCTGTTTACTTTTGTTATACTGCATGGATCTCTATGGACAGTCCTAATTACTGTGTTGATTTGTTTTATGAAACTTCTGACTTTTGGGTTTTATTGACCTTCTGCAGTTTATTTCTTTCTTTGATCTTAATATGTCTATCTATGTCTATTAAAGCAAGCTACTCTCCTCTTAGCTCACTTTCTTCTAAACTGAGGGCACATTTTTTGTTTTCCATTTCCTGCAGGGATTCTATATAAAGTTCTATAGCATCTTCCTGTGGCAAATTCTCTTCAATTTCATCCTGTGCTATCCTTTGCTCTGTCATATGGGACTCCTATCACTCCTCAACATTAACTGCATCAGAGTTTCCACAGTTTCCTGTTTCTTCCCTTGCTGTTTAGCTTCAAATTAATGTTTATACTGGTTTCTTGTGGAAGGCTACAAAATATCTTCATATGGCACCTGACCAATTGCTTCTTGTTCCACTGGTTTCCCCTTAATTTGGATATCATTTGCACTATCCTGTTGTGGTGCTTTCTGAATTAGATTTTCTACACTGAATTCTTCACTTCACAGGTATTCTATAACCTAACTTTCTGTTTCTTTAACTCCTCTATTACTAATCGCCTTTTCTACTTTTCCTCTTTTTTCTTCTTATTTTTTGTATTGTAAAGTTAGTAAGGGACCTCCACTGTACTAAAACATTCTTATTACCTACATATTAGTCAAATAATGTTGCAGGAGACTCAGTCTAGTCCCAATACATTGCTAAACTCTGAAATAGTATTCCCACACAAATAAAACTCCCCGACAAACTCAAATGTTTTAAACGACTGCTTAAACAGCATCTTAACCAATCCTGGTCCTGTCCATGCTCATCTCAATGTTGAGACTTTGTGTTCACTATATGATACTGTCCAAATACTCTCCTTAAGAGGAATACTCTCAACCTCTCACTGAAATGACAAAACTATTTTGATACAAAACTGCTGTCTGGACAATCCACTAAGTTGCATATGGGCTTTCTCTTTACTAACTTACATCTCTGTAAAAATCTTAGCATGTATAAATGTAAATACAAATGTAACTACTCTGTGTTTAACTGGAACTTAATATAATGCAATGCAATCAAATGGAGCTTTTATCCCAGGGCCTCTGCTGAAAATGGGTCAGTTGGACTCTCCCGATAAACAAGGACAAATAACTAAATAAATAAATAAATATTTTTCCATCAATAGGGGGATGAGACATCTCCATCCCATAAGGAAAAACAATAGAGCACAGGGAAAACTGGTACTTATGAGCAGCAAAGCTGGCTGAGAATCCTAAAAAATCAGGAAAAAAGAACCATGCACTATTAGTTGGGACTTCAAAGTAGTCAAGCAATTAGAACTTGTTTAGAAATCAAAACTTCTTTATTGGAAAGAAATAAATGAGTGTTTTTGCCCTTAAATGAACTTCACAGCTGGCCAGAAACTTGCTATTTTTCAGATCCGTGCAGTACCTCAGTTGCAAGTTGTAAAATATATTTTGGGTTACCAATTCCATGCAGTGCTGTAACTGTTGTGTTTCCAGCATAGTTTCCAGCTGAACCATGGAGGTATTAATGCAAAGAATTTTGGAATTAAAGCTGAAAACTGTCAAAACTGGGCACACCTCATCAGCAGTTAATTGTGATGGAAAATGTAGCTGCCCACTCCAAGACTTTGGCCACTATGAATAAACAAATGTTTCTGGCCTTCAAACACTGTGCCAGACAGGGCAAAGAGCCTGTCTTCCCAACTGACCAAAAAGGCACTGAAAAAGGTATACTGACAGGGATGTAACTGACTACATGGACTATGACAAATTTAATAAAGGGCTTTTAGTCAGGGCTGGTATAACTCTTGAAGTACAAATAATAACATTCTATAAACAGACTTTTATCGCTGATAAAACTGAAAACACGTATGAATGATTTAATGCATATTTTAAAGTTTATCGTTAACTGGATAGCAACAGCAACAGTGAAAATGTTAGAAATTACTTGCAGTATATATGTTTAAAACAGATATACATAGTAATAACAGAAACTGGGTGATGTAAAATGATTCGCAAGAAGAGAGGCACAGCTGGCTCATCTGGCACCTGGTGCTGCTTTCTCCCAATATGGCACCCCCTTCAACACTAAGATAAATCCATTCATCCACAATCCCTTTTTCACATGGGGTTGGGGTGTCACTTCAACAGTGAAAAACATCTAAAGCCAAGGTTTACACTGCTGGGTGGCTAGCCCTACCTCAGTAGTTTTTCCACACCACACGCTCACATGCACACTCACACTTATGGCCAATTCAGGATGTCCAATTCAGCTACTGCATGTATACGGAATCTGGGAGGAAACCCACATGAACACAGGTAGGATATGCAGCCTCCACACAGAAGGCACCCCAGAGGAGAATAGAACTGGGGAACCTCTTGCTGTCAGGTGTCAATGCTATCCATTGTGCCAGTGTCCCACCCTGTTTGCTATTCACTAAGATGAATAACAAAACACAAAAGATCCCTTGGCTGTCATGCCCTCATGTCCTTCTGACATGAGGTGCAAGAAAAAAATGTCCCTTATCTAACTAGTGCTGTGTATGTCCTAGCAATATGAAAAGCTACAAAAAAGCAAAAATTAAAAAATAAATTCTCAGTCCTCACAATCACACTTCCTAACACCTTGCACCCATGGTCATAGCTCTCAACTTTCCATCTCCAAAATGAGGAACACTAGCCCTCATAATGTGGGACAAATGGGCAAAATGCGGAACACATACTAATGGCTTACTAACAACTTCAACTAGAAAGGCCATAGGATGGTTAAAATATGCTGGTTTTACTTATAAAGAAGATCTTTTAATGAATTAATATGATTAATTTCAATTTACCATGAATTTCATTTAAAAAAATTCCTAACACTGAATGTGTGACAGAGTCTTTCAATGTGGAACATTGAGGAACTTTGAGGAACATGAACTTTTTAAGACCCCAAATGAGGTACATTCCTTGTAATGAGGTACACTTGAGAGGTATGCCAATGGTGGCTGCTCCCTTCACCTTACCCTAGCTACACTTCTGCTTAAGAACACTGATAAGCTAGCAACCTTAGTAAAATGTGATTACCTGATGCAATGTTTAAAATTGATTGGTCTATTTTTAAACTTAAAAAAAAACTTCACTAAGAAATATGCTATCTTCTGTGAAACAGAAATCAGTAAGTAATGCGTTAATTTATTTCAAGTGTGTGCTGGGAAAGGTTTACACTGTTAATTTCTGCACTACTAATACTGAAGAAAATACTACTAGTAGAAATATAAAAACTGAAGTGCATGTTTTAAAAGCAGCTGTTGCTCTGAGTCTTATAAGAATACAGCTGGAAAAACTGAACTTGATTTATGTTACTGTGTTAAAACCAAGATAGCAAAAAGCACTGCATTTTTATAAGGTCGATTCAAGCACTGCCAGATTCTAGGACTACTATTACACTTGTTAGGGGTTCCCTGATGGGTATGGATAAGATAAAGAACACACACAAATAGAGGTAATATGCATTTGTGGAAATAAAAAAGTATTCCTTTGCATGTATAGAAATTAAAACATTTCAGTAAAACTGGTAGCTCCTGTAGCAATATTTTTGATTGCCTCATGGTGTTTAATATGTGGAAAAGAGGTTCCACATTTTAAGGTACTATGGGAAATATGGGAGGAGGGGGACTCCTACTCAGTATATAAACTAAGGAGTAGAGCAAGGCAGTGACACTCACACAGAGATCCAGAATCAAGATAAAGATTTGGAATAGATGACAGAAAAGGTGTTAGAACATGGTTTAGATGGGCAGTAAAAAAGATCCTGTCTGTTATACTTATCTGGAAATGCTTCCCATACATATGAAGCAAAACTCATCCCTAATCCTGTTTAAACATATCTTGGACAAATGGATGCAGAACTGCAATTTACACCTGGTTTGCCACTTATGTTCCTAACTGGCAGGAAGTCTTGATGTGTACAAGCCTGTATCATACCTATAAAATTCCTTGGCTTATTGATACATGTCAACAACAGTTTGGTAAATTAGCTTGGCTAGGATTAAAATGTCTCTTGGATTGAGAGAAATGTAACCACTTAACCTATCAAAAGCATCATGTCCAGCTGACAGTGCAATAAAAAACAAATATTGTAAGATATGCCATTGTAACTCTGAAATAAAAAAGCAGCGTAAGGCAGAAGGATATGTAGAAACTTAGAAGAACACTAGCACAACAACAGAGGCAGAAAATTTAGGTCCTTAAGTGAAGATGCTACACTAAAGACATTGTAGTAAATACTAGCTGTAGCACAGATAAACAAATGTAGAGTTCTAGGCCCACATCTATTAATCTATAACAGAGACTTTAAGTGAAAGCAGACTCTTAGCAACAAATAGGTGTAAGTCAAGAATATAATAAAGCTGAAAATAGATATTCTGTGCATTGAAGGGAAATTCAGAAAAAGGAAAGAAAGTCTGAGCAAGTCCAGCATCATTGCAGTGACTTGCTTCGCAATGCCTGTTGGCGTGATGTCGCAGTCTGAGGAGATCACCTCGCCATAGGGGGGGCATGCCATCCATCCCCCCTGACACGTGTGAAGGAACTCCTGGCCATCCTCGTGGCACCTGCCCATCCAGAACACCATCAACCACTGGACCCCTTCATGGAGGTGGGTGCCACCCACACACCAGCCGAGGAGCATGCAGGTAAGGGCACAGGGCACATCAGTAAACCACTGTTGTGTAAATACCTGCAGTGATACAGGCAGATCATGCATATCTGACATGTCATACATATATATTGTGTTGCTGCATTATAGTAATAAACAGATGTCCAGAAGGGGTAGTATTGTGGGAATTTGCAGTTGATGTATGGTAGTACTGCACCCAGCCTCTAGCAGTGCCACAGGTGTGGCCACTGACATTGCATCTCTCACCCACTTATGTAGGTCCTCTGGGGTAACAACAAGGCAGCAGCCTTTAGCTGGTGAGTATGTCTTATGTAGATGCATGCCAACACACCGGACATGTAATGGTGATGGTATATTCCATGCACACATCTAACACACTTGCTCTGAATGCATGCTGTAGATGTGCATGTATTGTTGCTGTGAAATGCATGGTATCACAGGGGCGACCATGATGGGGTATTGAAAGGGTATGTCACACACCTGCATGACAACTAACATCCTGTCATTGCAGAATGTGTCCACAGGGAGTAACATACTGTTGGTAGACATGGCCTACAGTAGTGACATATTCTGAACAACACCCATATACAGTGCAACACCAGTGTATATACCTGTAGGGCAATGCCAACTGCTGCAGAGATACACTATGGCATACAGCATTACAATAGTCCACATTATCAGCTGGGTCTAGGCTGCAACATGTGGTGTTCAGTGTATGGGATACTGCAAGCTGACAGAAATGTATAGGGATTACCTGTCATGCATCTGCATAAAAGCTGATGGGGGGCTCAGCATGAAACACCAGTGCACTGCAGCAGGGATACTAAGGATGACAGGAATGGCTATATCTGCATATAGTCAGGTTCAGGACCTGTGGCAGCCATAATCCTACCCACACTACAATAGTGATGGCATTGTGAGAACACCATGTGATGTGCACATGAGTAGACCTCGCAATCATGCAGAGTAGGGTGACATGTGTAGGGTAGGCTGAACATACACTGGCAATTGCAGAAGGCCCATGCTGGTATACCCCTGCCATGAGCAGTGACTGCTGTAGTACACACAATAAGAGGTGTGATAAACTGTCATGATAAGGGTGTGCACACATATGCCTACATGGTGTATATGCATTGTGGTCAGCAGCCGCACAACTAACACAATCTATAGACACTGCATGTGAAAGTACAGGACATATCTTAACATACCGGGCTTGCGTACTGCTAAGATATGCAGTGCTGTGGTCCCATGGCAGATCACAGATGTTTGTGTAAAATCAATAAAGGTGTGTACACCCCCCATAGCCATGGTATGCTCTGATGGTTGTCAGAGTAAGCATTTCTGCAGTGGTCATACATGGTCTGTTGATGTTGACAGCTGTAAATCAGGCATCAGGCATTCACCAATGACAACAGTCCACATATAAAGTAAACGAAAAAAGTGGATTCCTCAAAACCAGTAAACCAAGAAAACAGGAATCACGGAAAGGAGTATGCAGGTTACAATAAGTTCCACACAAAAATTTATTAAACACTCTTCACAAAAAAACTAAACAAATTCCACCATTAACGCTATTACACATTAAGCGCTTTCGTCTGTATTAGAACCAGACTTCATCAGATGACCAGTGTATTAAACCAGATTTAAAACCATCAATTAACCTATCCTAATTAAAACCCATTAATCAATCAATCAATCAATTACTTTTCAAAATTAAATAGTTCTTTCCACTTAGAATATACAATACAAACCCTCCAAGTCACATAAAAATAAGAATAAGAATCAAGTTAAAATATATTCACAATAAATAATTTAGGAAGGATTTTTTTGATTAATACATAAATAAAAGTTAAAATAAATCCCATTTCGTTAAAAAGTAGGCTATAATAGTAATTTATTAATGAATTTGTTTAAATGTTGGTATGCTGCCCTCTACTGGGGAATTAAATGCTAGCAGCAATGAATTCAAAGTTTAGCTGCTCTTAATTTCAATAAAGGTATAATGGTGATGAATTCATTCAAACCGGGGGGGTTGTTTGCTTCTTATGTTACTTGCCACCAAAGTTCCCTATATTCTGTTTTTTCTTCCCATGGTCCCCCCCCCCCCCCCGATATCATTCTGAATTTGTTCTAATACCATGAATAGGAATTTGGCTCTCCCACATACCTTGATGTGTTTAAATAAAGCATTTGAGTCTTTTCCTGTTCTAATATCATTAAGATGTTCATAAATCCTTCTTTTTAATTTTCTTTCTGTTTTCCCTATATAGAAGGAATTGCAGGTGGAACAGATTGCCAAATACACAATCCCTTTGGATTCACATTTATAATAGTTATTACTAGAAATCCATCTGTCCCTGCTATCTAAATAAAATGTATCCATATTTAAAATATGGGTACATTGTCTACATTTATATGTGCCTACTTTGTTTTTCCTATTAAGGTGTCCTTGGTTTTTATTTTCCAAGATATTTCTGATACTTTGAGAGTTTTTATATATAATATTAGATGGAATTTCTTCTAGTTTACCTATGCCAGTTATAGAAGTAAATCTATCCCATTCCTTTGTAAAAAATTTTTCTTGTTTTGTTATTAAGGGCATTATATTCTAAGGTTAGAGCCAGCTGAAAATGTTTTTGTTATTTCCATTCTCTATTCTTGCTTCATCTGTTGGCTTTATTTGTTTCACAATGGGGAGGAATCTGTCATTTCTACCTCTCTCTACTTCCTCTCTAATGTTTCTTATCATGTTCATGGGGTACCCCCTTTCTAAAAACATATTTTCCAATAAATCACACTCTTTTGCAAATTCCATATCTGAACTAGTCATGTGACACCCTCTCACAAACTGCCCCTTGACAATATTTTTCTTGCAGTGCTTGGGTTGTGCACTATCAAAATGTAAATAAGCATTACAATAGGTGGGCTTTCTATATATTTTAGTCTCTAAATTCTCCCCCACCTTATATATTTCTGTATCAAGATATTGTAGGTTTGTATCTGATATTTTATAGGTAAATCTTAAAAAAATCAGTTATTTGGTTTAAATAAACTAAAACTTCTTCAAAATTTTCTTTCCCTCCAATCCAAAATATAACAATATTATCTAGGAATCTATGATAAAGAATCCAGTTAACATTAAAAGAGGAATTTAAAACATATTCATCCTCCCATTTAGCCAAAACCAAGTTAGCGTAGGTAGGGGCACAGGCTGCTCCCATTGCCACCCCCTGAATTTGTTGAAAGAACTCTCCATTAAAGTATAAAAAATTATTTTTTAATACCATCTCCATTAGCCAAACATTTACTAGTTTCTCATTAGGTGTTAAGATATTACTTTCATATACCATTTCTTCAAACAGACTCGTTCCTTTATTATAAGGTATAGAGGAGAATAAATCTACTATATCTATTGTTATAAATAAAAGGTCTTTATGATATAGCCCACCAGAAATTTCTTTGAGAAGATCCCATGAATCCTTTAATATAAACTTATTTTCCACCCATATTTTCTTAATTTTAGAATCCACATATTTTGCTAATGGGTGGGTTTTGGATTCTTCTGCTGATACTATCGGTCTTAGCTGGGGGTCTTCCTCATTTTTGTGTGTCTTTGGTATCCCAAAGATGGTGGGTACCTTTGGTTTGCCCACTTGAAGAAATGAAAATGTACTATAATCAATAAGACCTTCATTTAACATGTCCTTTAGACTCAAGTCTATCTTATTGTATGCTATGTTAATTTCATTTTTAGAAACATAGCTGTATTTTGTGTCTTCCCATAATATAGCATACATTTTACTATCATATTCAATTGTATCCATTATAACAATACCTCCTCCTTTATCTGGTTTCATTATTCTTATATTAGGATCGTTTTTCATTTCATATAACAACTGTCTTTCCTTTTTGTTCAGGTTAGCATGATATCTAGTATTTGCTTCTTCTTTCCTAATTTCTTTTTCCATTATTTTCTCCAAATTACTTTGTTGGGGGTGTAAAGGTGGATTATAGGTAGTTTTACATTTAAGTTCTTTACTACGATCCATTGTTTCATTAGGGAGCATGATTCTTAAATTAACTTTTCTTAAAAAAGTTTTTATATCCATTAAGGTTTTGGCTATGTCACCCTTAATATAAGGGATGAATTTTAAACCCTTAGATAGAAGCCTAAAATGTTCCTTTTCTAAATCTAAATTACTAAAATTGTAAATAGTGAAATTATCAAAAATACATCTATTTCCAATAATGGTTATTTCCTCTTGTATGTTGTCGGTAAGGTGGGTATTGGTTAAAATCTCCCCCTCCCCCTTCTCCCACCCCCCTCCATTGAAACTTTGATGGTGCAGGGCCTTGCTTATTCATAAGTCTTTCAGACCTCCTTAAAGGTGGAAATGCCTGTTCATAATCAACATCCCCTTCTATAAGCCCTGGTCCATCATTATGCCAATTTTCTGTCTCTTTGTTTTCTTGATTCAACTGCATATCACATACATAATGTTTGTGTGGGGGTTGGGGTAACTACAATTACTACTATATTCATTTATATCCCTATCTAATTTCTTAATTTTTCTTTGTATTAAGTTCTCACTAGTCTTATCTATATCCTTCCTAATACTAAAATATCTTTCTTTTTCATCTTCTACAGTGTACAAGAGGTCATTTGTAATACACTGGTCTAGAGCATCAATTTCCTTTTGCACATCTTCTTGTATCCTTTCGTTTTCTCGAATAATAAGCCTTAATACATCTAGGCCACATTTATTAAAAACCTCAATCAACTCCTTATAAAACACTGTACCCATAGTAACATTATTTGGAAATTTGTAAACTCGCAAACCCCTGGGAACAATTTCCCTAGATATACATTCTTTTAAGTAAGCATTTTCTATAGCTAGGGTCCTAAATTTAGCCATAAGTTTGGCTAGATGATTTAAGTTAGTACGATAGGAGTTGTTGTTTCCTTTAGAATTGCAGTTATTTTTACCAATATTAAAATTATACTTGTATCGGAGCCATTCTTTGGTCTCCTTATGTAAAACAACAGTACCTTGAGCCTCAGCCAAAATCTCTGGTGATGTGTGTCCCATTTCCGAGTTACCATATTTATTTCTATCAAATGTGGGTACAGAGTTTCTAAGTAGAGTCGGTGTGTTGGCGGGATTAAAAGTTCCGTTTTGGGGTTCCTTGTGGACACCGGTGTCTCCTCTACCACCAATAAGCTCCACAGGTCGATCCAAAATATCCAACTGTGTGTTAGATAACCCTTCGGTTCCCGAGGAGTGTTTCTTATGCAAGTTACCATACATTTCCACAAGTGACTGACTGATGGGCGTAAGCAAATTAATAAGTTCTGTAAGTTGGCCAATCAACTTACGAGACTGGCCTAGTTCTTCCTGTCCCAACGGACTAGGAACTGTCTGCTTCTCCATGCTCCATGCCACTCTCCAAAACCAAGTAAACGGAAAAATGGATTCCTCAAAACCAGTAAACCAAGAAAACAGGAATCACAGAAAGGAGTATGCAGGTTACAATAAGTTCCACACAAAAATTTATTAAACACTCTTCACAAAAAAACGAAACAAATTCCACCATTAACGCTATTACACATTAAGCGTTTTAGTCTGTATTAGAACCAGACTTCATCAGATGACCAGTGTATTAAGCCAACTCATATATATATATATACAGATTTAAAACCATCAATTAACCTACCCTAATTAAAACCCATTAATCAATCAATTACTTTTCAAAAATAAATAGTTCTTTCCACTTAGAATATGCAATACAAACCCTCCAAGTCACATAAAAATAAGAATAAGAATCAAGTTAAAATATATTCACAATAAATAATTTAGGAAGGATTTTTTTGATTAATAAATAAATAAAAGTTAAAATAAATCCCATGTCGTTAAAAAGTAGGCTATAATAGTAATTTATTAATGAATTTATTTAAATGTTGGTATGCTGCCCTCTACTGGGGAAGTAAATGCTAACTAGCAGCAATGAATTCAAAGTTTAGCTGCTCTTAATTTCAATAAAGGCATAATGGTGATGAAATCATTCAAACCGGTGGAACTTATTGTAACCTGCATACACCTTTCCGTGTTTCCTGTTTTCTTGGTTAACAGTCCACATATCATTCCAGGTATGTTTTGCTGAAACACATAGGGGCTGTGAGAGGTGCAGCTGACATAACTGACACAGTACTACACATTCCACAATGGGTTGTACACCTGTGAGTTGTGGTGCACAGTACATGGCAGGGTGCAGAACAGGTGCACAGCAATACTGTGTACATGGGTGCAGTGGTATCCAGGGGAAGGGGCATCACCTAGTCACAGCACATGCATCATACACATATATACTGTTACTAGCATGGATTGAGTATAGCTGAACTGCATGCTGTTCTGTACCATATTTTCTGCATGTTGGGAGATGGGTAATAGGAGGATTGTGTGTACGGTCATTGTGCAACCTTACCTGTATGTGTCTGTGTGTGTGTGTGTGTGTGTGTGTGTGTGTGTGTGTGTGTGTGTGTGTGTGTGTGTGCATCCTGATGGTTAGTTAGTTTGCCTGCAGGGTCACTCTGGTGAAGTGGTGGGAGGTAGATGCATGTATGATACGTGTGTGCATGTGTGTGTTTGTGTGTGTGGCCATATATGCACATGTGTGGTTGTGGGGTGTTCATACGGCTGTACCCCCCTTTGGGACCGTGCAGTACATGGAGTGCCACATTGCACACCAAGAATACCTGTCATGTACTCACAGGACAGCAAATAGTATAATATGGTCTATGGCATGGAACAGGCACCCAGAGGGAAGGTAGATTCCAGGTACGCACTTAATATTGCAGTCAGCAGAGAGGTCACCTACAACCCACGTATGCAGCTCTACAGATGCATTGGGGAAGTAATAGTCAACACCAGGGAGTGTATCCAAATATTACAGCTGACACATGATGGGCTGACAGAGCAGCATATCTGGCATGTACTGAGTATTACATACACATGACACACCAGTAGGAGCTATTATGGGTACAACATAGTAGCCCACACATATAGGGGCCATGCACATCATTCTGGCCATAAACAGGGTGCATACTGAATGACAGCATTGAGGCCATGTAACTCCACTACACACAGGTCAGGCAGGTAATGTAGCAACAGGCCTTGAGTTGTTCCTGCTTGTGTGGGCATTTAGGGGACTATGATGTTAATGAGTGGTATCAATGTGTGTATGTTAACAAGTGTGATGCAGGATGGGGTAACACATGGACATATACGTGGAACTGTCTGTAAAGCCATGGACACGTAGGTATTATGGAGATGTGTGTGTGTGTGTGTGTGTGTGTGTGTGTGTGTGTGTGTGTGTGTGTGTGTGTGTGTGTGTGTGTGTGTGTGTGTGTGTGTGTGTGTGTGTGTGTGTACTGTTAAGCAATGCTGTACAGGTTTTAAAGTGCAGCTATTGTTTTCCCACACAGGTGACAAGGTGGGTCAGTGTTCCTCCTGCATCCGATCTGATGTAGGTGTCCATACAGACACCGATGATGATAATGATGATAATGTTGAAGCACAGATGGGGTTGTCAGAGGCCGTCACTGCACCAACATTTGACACCCCCCTTTTAGGCACCCTACTCTCACACACAGTTACAGTGCCTATACACACTCCATCACCAAAGAGACAGCTGGCGATCAGTGGCAGTGCACAGGAAAGTGCAGTAACCATGCCTACTGTGTCCAGTCACAGCGGGCATAGCCGGTTGTCCGACAGGCTGCCACATAGGCGGATGTCGCAGAGTGCTTGTGGCAGGATCACTGGACATCATGCCCCTGGCATAGGCGACATAGCTGCAACCAGAAGAAGCATGTTCCAGGCTGTAATGGTGGTGCAGGCATGTATTGAGCATTACACTAGACAGGGCCGTAGGCTGCAGAGGGCTGCTCTTGCATCTGTAAGCGGCAACCTCTGTGAACTGTTGGGTGCCATCTGTGCTTCTACCAAGCAAGCGGATAGATGGCATGATGAGATGATGGCCCTCATCAGCCATGGTGTGTCCATGCTTCAATGTGTGGTGAAGATGCAGTGATGCCCATGTGGACATGGGCCAGCAACACCAACAGCTGGCAGTCAACATGGGCAAGCTAGGACACCAAGGGGCTCCCGTAGTGGCAGTAGCAGCCCTGGCAGTGCGGGGGGTGTGCTGTCCACACCACACCACAGCAGGCCATGTGCACATGGTCCTGGCCAGTCCCAGGAGGGACGTGGTACCAGCAGACAAATGTCATCAGCAGGTGAGAGTAGCACTTCAATGCCTGTACCTGCACATGCCCACAGAACTCTTGGCAGGCACAGTCCACATGTCCTTGGTTGGATGCAGTGAACTGCACACCCTGCCAGATATGGTCTGCAGCTGTCCATAAACACCTGTGTTGGGCAGCCACAAGGCAGAACTGTGTGCATGCATACCCACACACTATGCAAACACACCTAGGGCAACTTCATACCTACACACCACATCACCTCAGTCAGCTCCCCAGAGTACACCCCTCACCTGCACCCATGGTGTCAGATGTATGGCCCACCCTCAGCCTCTCGCAGACCAACACCACACCCTCTGCATATGATGATACCTGTGCCCCATCCCTGTCATCCATACCATCGATGCAGGGACAGACTGATATGGTTCTGATGCACACTGTGACTGTACACCAGTGTACCACAGTCCTGCAGTGTAACTTGTTTTAGGGAGAAGAGTGTGAGGCATATTTGGCAGGTAGTGTAGCCATCCAGCAATGATGCCTTCTAGCTGTTAGTAACACTGCTTGGTTGTGGTCTCTGAAATGATATGCAATTGTGTTGTAGGTGTACATGTGTCAGCATGAGGATGGTCTGCAGTCATATTGCACAACGGGGTATGTCACTGTGCTGACAACATGGCAGTGACATATCTGGGGTACAGTCAAACACATTTCACAAGTTACTATACTGGGTATTGCCTGTGCCACATGGACAGGTGGCCCGCTGAGGCATGTATACCCTGCAACCTGATGTAGACCCATCCTCATACATGCGCACTGTTTCTTGCCAACATTGGGACTAGACCCCTACCTAGCAATGTTGTGATACTGACATGTGTGGCTTACATAGCACAAACACTGCCTTAACCACTCTGTATCCAACAGACCTTGTTCTGCCCAGCAACAAAATGAACAGCCCTTGCAGGTCTTGAACTCAGGACCCTTTACACTGAAGTCACAGCACTTAACCACTACGCCATGACCACTGTGGTGACAGCTGCTGTTTTACCAATATAGCTGTTATTACACATATTGGGTAGTATTGAACAATTGCCTTTACTTCCTAGATTGTGTAGTCCTTGTCATTAATATGACTGTTTCATCACATACACAACCATGACGTTTACTCATGACAGGTATATGGTTGTATACATATCATAGGTGTATAGATGTCTACATGTACATACACATACACATACATATGTCTGTATACACATCTGTATAGTGCTACATATATATATATATATGGCCATGTGTACATCTCTTCGTATGTGCATATATATACATATCTATACATATATGTATCTATACATATGTGTATATATAGGTATATGTATATGTACATATAGATATATGTGTATATAGCTATATATGTATGCACATCCTATGTGTATATATATATATATATATATATATATATATATATATATATATATATATATATATATATATATAAATATCTATAACTATATGTGCATAAATATTGATTCCGATATACCTACTACTGTCGATATATCTGTAGACATCCATACGTATATGTGCATATGAATATGTGATGTATATATCTGGGTGTGTATATGTATATCTATGTACATATACATACCCATCTCTATATGTTGATATGTATATGTGTAATTATATATATATATATATATATATATATATATATATATATATATATATATATAGAGAGAGAGAGAGAGAGAGATGATTATATGTACAGATATTTTCACCATATGTCCTGGACATGTAGTGTAGCCCTACCCCAGCCCCTATAGTCCCAACTTTGTAGTGCAAGTGGATGTCAGGTATGTATAGCAGGTATATTAGTAGACTATTGCTACTGTAACTGGGATTGTCTTCACAGACATGGTGTGTGTGAGAGGTCACATCTGCTTTCCACATGTGTGCCATTGGCTACTGACAGACATCCTAAGGACATCATAGTAAAGTACCACTGCTAGCACATAATGCCCCTGTGGACTGCAGCACAGATACTGGCCAATATATGTGGACATTCAGAAACACTCTTTACAGTCCAGAGGTATACACAGAACCCCTTAGTGCTAAACATGTGTACCATGCATGACAATATGGATGTTAACAGCCATGTAGATGGGTATAACACATAATGACTGGAATACATATGCCACCATAGGTTATGCATTCACACACCCCTGTCTGGCCTGACACATAAATAACCGCTAATAATGGGGTGCCATGACCACATACTACCTACTAGATATTGACACACATCTGTACAGCATCCCACTGCTCTGTCTCACATACATGACTGTTGGGAGGCCCGGCAGCAGTATATCCGGCAAGTATCTGCACATGACATCTCACTGGGTAAGTACACTAAGCTGCTAGGCATGTAACACTGTGCTGTGCAGGCTACAGGCGGACTGGCTCAACACTGGCCTACATCTCCTATGGGGAAATGCACGTGCACCTGCATATATAGCAAGCTCTGCAGGCATGTTACAGCACAGGGTAAGATACACCTGTGTGAAAGTGCATAACCACAACCAATGTGAACACAGTCACATATGGTAAACTAGCATAAAATTACAGTATATGGACTATCTGTTCAACACCATCCTCATATGTGCCATTTACAGACAAACCCTACATATACTGGGCTGCTACATGGTTTGGTCTGCTGGCTGTCTGTGGTATGGGACATGTGTGTGTATGGCCCTACAAACATGTAAGCCAATACGGTAACATACAGTGGAGCAGCATGTAACATCAGATAGGACGGGACCTATAACAATGACATTTACCACAGTCTGTACACAGGCTAAAGAACATATTAGCAATACACACACTGTTGACATTCACCATAGGTACACAGACCTCAGTACTGTACAAACAACCACAGAATGTCCAGGTTATGTCATCAAATATAACCCCTACTCTATATAATGTGTAGCATTCTGATATCTCACTAGCTTGCTATCAGATATGATGACACTAATGATGGTGTACAGCACATATGCACCTCTTAATGCATGACATATGTACAAAGGTTGACAGAGTTGTGGCTGGAAGCACATAAACAGGGCCAATATTGACATGTTGTGGTGATAACCTCATACATTTACTGTTGTAACAGGGTTTTTTACAACATATGTCATATGAGGGATATGAAGTCAGTAACTGTCATGGCTTTCACCATCTACAGACTGCAATCCTCACACTACCTTCTGCAATTCACAGATATATGCTGTGTGGGTAACACATGAAATCAAGGGCACAACACAATGCCCAGTCCACAGATGACCCTGCAGATGTTGATTCCTCATAAACATAGAACTGACATGGCAGGTATTAAAACATGTTGGACAGCCATATTCACACACACACTGTTAAACCAAGATTACTCAGCACTTACAGTTTGTAGTCAGGTTAGGCACATCCCCCTCCTGTGTGTTGCCCTGTTTCTGCAATGTATGCTGTTAGAGGTAAATCCCCAATCCATCTGAGATGCTGTTTGCCAAACAGTTCCTGCTCACAGTGAATGAAAAGGCCCAACACCAACACAATATTCCTAGATATTGGAGTGTGTTTCCATGCAATTGGCTATGGGAATGTTACCACAGCTGTTTCACATGCAATCAGCTAGCAGAGGGCTGCAATTCATGCAGAGGCCTTCAGCTGATCATGTGCATCACTGAAAATAGACATGCTGCTGCCTAAGCAAAGCAGGTGTAGGTCTCCACATCCACCAGAGAGGGAGTGAGAGAGGCAGACAGAGGCAAAGACATGTCAGGGAGGGGAGGGAGTATAAAACCTAAGCATGTTGTTGTCACACACCTACCAGCACAGGGTATCAAACCCCTGCCGACTGCGTCATGCTAGCCCATTTTTATGCAGTTATTGGATGCACCACATAGGTTACATGTTGTGCAGCCCTCAGAATGTATATGTGCTGGTGAGTGACATCTGTAACACAGATATGGTAGCTATACGGTAGGTATAGTACTCGTGCCTGTCTGCATGTACAGTTGCAAGCGGCAACACAGCCACATTCTCACAGGGATGCACACACATTGACACACTTGGCAGGTCCAGGAATACAGCCCATCACTAGTGAGATTGCCACAACACAATACTGTGCAGGTATCACATGCACCACAGGGGTCATACAGAGGTGATATGGGCAAAGGGTATGGGGGGATGTCTGACATCAGACAGCATGCTTCAGTATGCCAATGGGGGTTGTAGTGAGTGTGGATGTGATCATATGCATCATGCAAGACACACAAACACACAGGGTGCCAGTACTGACATGCATGGGTGCATTTCTGCATGGGTGTGTGGTGCCAACTGTGCCAGACGGCTAGACAAGGCTAGGTGATAGGTATACCTTGGCATCAGGCCACATGACAATAGTCAGCATTGTGGCTCAGGGGTGTGGTTTCTAAATTTGCCCATACAGGTGGGTATTGTATCCCCCATCCAATCACCTGGGTGACTATTGTGTGTGGCCAATGCTGTGCATCACTTGCCGTGTATGTGTTCCTTAGTCCATGATATGGACAGTGTCTGGGATGTTCACACCTCCCACATGCATGTACAGTGACATGTGGAACCGTACCTGGGTTGTCTGGCCCATGTGTACACAGATTATCAGCAGATCTGCCAGTCTTGGCCACCTGTGGCAGGAAGTGATAATGGATGGAAGGTTTACCCTGCACCTACATTGATAGCATGCTAACAGCATTCCCTGGAGTCAGTGGTATCTGTCCATGCAGGGCATGTTTTCAGGGATGGTATGTCCTTTGTGGGTCACATGTGATGGCACCACAGGTGTTGCAGGTGTCCAGTGGGAAACATGGGGAAGGTGCACTGTCTGCATATATGTGCCTATTGGATAGATGGACAGGGTGCCATGCCCTCTGTAGCCCACTGCAATCACTCCATAGTTACTATCAGTGGCTAATATGCATTGTACTACCCACATATTGGCTGTTGCCTAGGCATGTGTGTTCATGTGTGTGTATGGGACATGGGTTGAGAGTGTCCTCTGCATAATACTGGGGGTTGCTAACTGTGATTGCCTGGCCTTGATGTCATGTATGGGTATGGATTTGCACCCCAGCTTCTCAGCTATTTCACATCTGTTATCCCTGTATGGTGGACATTATGATATATACTAGGGCCACCATGTAAGAAATTTGCGAAACCCGCTCCACATTGGGCCCAGGTATCACACATTCACACCCACCTCCACACAGGATATGAGTTACACACACACCTGTCACGTCTGGGAGTAGAACCCCTACCTAAATAGTTTATTATATTACAACACTACACAGGTATAGCATGCGCCACAGAGATTATTGGAGTATCTTTTCCCTAGAGTTGTATATCACATTGGATGATATCAGCAGGATTGGCAAAGTAGGACAACCAACTTGTAGTGAGTGTGGCTGGGCTAAAATGCATTGTTCCCTACACAGACAGTGATACGCACACAAAACATCCACAGCCGACATGTGTGGGTATAGAACCCCTAACAGAGGTCTATATCACACTATAGCATGGAGCTGTTGTAGGACGCACCAAGTGGATTGCTAGAGAACTCTTTCCCCAAAGGTGTATTTCACAATGAATGACATCAGCAGAATTGCCAAGTAGGGCACTTGAAATGTACTGAGTGTGACTAGCCTAAAATGAATTGCTCCTTGCACAGACATTGGAACACACACAAAACATCCAGAATTGCCATGGGTGGGTATAGAAGCCTACCAGAGGTCTATATCACACTACAGCAGTATGCAGTTACAGGGCGCACTACGGAGATTACTTGGTTACATGATTCCCAGAGGTATATTTCTAGATAGATGGCATCAGCAGCCTTGCCAAAGCTGAGCATCTGAATTGTAGGGAGTGTGACTATCCTAAAATGCATTGCTCTCTACACAGACAGAGTCAGACAGACACAAACATGCCATGTCTGGGATTAGAACAGTTACCTAACTAATTTATCACACTACAGCAGTATGCAGTTACAGGACACACTACGGTGAACTCAGTTCTATCCTTAGTATCACAGGGCAGTTCCTGCCTCACTATCCCCCCCAACACAAATAATACTAATACAAGCTTTACCCTCAAAACAGTTTCCACCACTTCAATCAAAAGCATGCTGTCCAAACTAAAAACCTCATCAACAGCAGCCGACCTACTCCCCAGCTATTTCTTGAAACTCACAGCAGATGCTATTGCTATCCCAATCTCCACTCTCATAAACAGATCAATTGTTGAATACTATGTGCCCAAACTCTGGAAAATATCCTATGTTACACCCATACATAAAGGCGGGACCTTCACTAAACTTAATAACTACAGACCCATTGCTTTATTCTCTCCCCTGGCCAGAATCCTAGAAAAATGCATCCATACCCAGGTGCTAAAATATCTCCTTGACAGCGACATCCTGTCACCTACTCAGCATGGTTTCAGACCTGCCCATAGTACCACTACAGCCCTCTTCTTCTTCACAGACACACTAAACCGTCTCAAAAATGATGGCCTGCAGGTGTCAACTCTTTTTCTGGATATGTCCAAAGCATTTGACACAGTCTCGCACCAAATCCTGCTAAACAAACTAATCCAAAATTACGTATCAAATTCCACTCTTACCTGGATCCAATGCTACTTAACTGACAGGTACCAATCTGTGAAATGGGAAAATTCTCTCTCTGCTCAGCTGCCCATAACTATAGGAGTCCCATAGGGTTCTTTCTTAGGACCACTACTATTCACAATCTTCACAAATGACCTCCATGCCTCCACAAAGCATACATCTATCATTCAGTATGCTGATGATACTACCTTAATCTGTCCTGCACAAAACATTCCCACCCTCCTGCAAACAACTCAACTAGCATTCTCTGACATTGAAAATTACCTTACCAAAGCTCAACTTATCCTCAATCCAAAGAAAACTCAGCTTATGATTAGAACCAGCTCTAACAAAAACACTGATAACAGTCAATTCACTATCTACTCCACAAATGCTACTCCAATTGCTCTAGTGGCACAGGCTAAGCTATTGGGAATAACCATAGACTCCCACCTAAAATTTGATATTCATCTCAACTTAACTAATAAAAAAGTACATGCCAAACTGGGATCAATCTACCATATCAAACCATTTCTTACCAACAACACAAGATCAGCCATTGCTCGCTCCTAACTTCTATTCACTCTACTCTGTGCATCTCCCATTCTGACTAATCTCAACAAAACTGAACTAAGCAAAATGGAAGCCTGCTATAACACAATTGCCCTCTTTGCTGCAAATTGCTCATATAGAACTCATCACTGTACTGCTTTGAGACAGCTCCACTGGCTTGAACTGCCCAACCTCCTAACATACAATCAGCTCTGCCTCTGTCATTCTATTACCTCCCCAATAAGTGTCCTACCCTCAAAAACCTAGTACAACATCACTCAGCCAAAAGGCCTCTTAGATCATCAAGCAAACTACTACTAGAAGTCACCAACAGCTGCAATAGCTTTGAAGACACACTATATAGTAGTTCAGTGGCTAAAAAATGGAACTCTCTCCCCACTAGCATACAAAACACATCATCCAAAGCCTCCTTTAAAAACCTCATTAGGCAACATCTCAAGCAAAGTTGGCAGTGCCATGATTGCACCCCAGGCTAGTGAAAGTGGATAAGGTACACATCCTAAACCTAGAGTACTTGATAATAGTTTTCACTCTTACAAGCACTGCCTAATCTACAATATATGTACTGTACCTGTGTACTATGTATGTTCTCTACCTATATTCCAAATTTCAGCTGTACACCACAAATCTACTAATTACCTTTATTTTTAAATTGATATTTTTTGTTTGTTCTCTCCACTGTAACTGTTGATGTGCTGCATACCACTGTAAAAACATGTCTATTGTAATTTGTGTGTTTACTGATTATGTCTAAATATCTAAATGTATCTGTAATTTGTCTAGTGTAGCTTTTCTCCCTGGGCCTCTGCTGAAAAAGGGCCTTATTGGTTCAGTCAGACACCCCTGGTTAACAAATGTAAAATAAAAATAAAATAATGCTGTGCTAAATCCTTCCCAAGGGTGCATTTCTAGGTGGATGACATCAGCAGCCTTGCCAAAGATGAGCATTTGAATTGTAGGGAGTGTGACTACCCTAAAAAGCATTGCTCTCTACACAGACACAAACAGTTGCTATGTCTGGGAATAGAACTCCTATCTAACTATTTTATCACACTACAGCAATACAGTTACAGTACATGCCACAGAGATTACTGGGCTACAATTCTCCCAAGGGTGTATTTCACAGTGGATGACCTCAGCAGGCTTATCATAGTAGGTCTATGGGGAGGGCAGTGTGTGTGCATTGGCCATAACCCATTCATCTAGAGGTTGACATGCCACATGCGGGCACACACAGGGTCATAATTCACAGGTACGTGTATACAGCTGCTAGATGACTACTTCCTTTTACAGTCATGTTTCACAGCTGGCACATGCACCAATAGTCTGTAATGCTGACAGATACTAGTGGCTAGTATTTGCAGTGAGTGACATCTGAACCTCATGTGTTTGGGGCCCTTTGGCTTTGTGCTGGGTGAGACAGGCTTGGATGGCTCCTTGTCACAGTCACCCTCTTCCACACATCTATGTACATCTACCTTTGGCTTATTATAGTGTGTTGTCCTTAAATATATGTCTGTATTCCTATCCACTGTGTGTGCAAGGCATGCGTGGTGCATACTGACGAGTGTCTGCACTAACAACTGCAACTGCCAGATATGTCTAATCCACTGGTGTTTGCAGACATGGCCTTCATGTGCTCGTGTGTGAGCATGCCCAGTATGACCTTTCAGTATATTGTTGACTGACATTGCCTTCATTTCGCTGTGTGTGAGCATGCCCAGTATGGCCTTCTGTATTTAATGTGTGGATCGAGTCCAGGTAGTTTGTACTGCAGTGCTGACCCTGGTGTTGTACACCGATAGGTGGCATGCTGTTTCTGCAGGGTATCCATCAAGCATTTGACATTGACTGTTCCTACATTTCTGCATAGGATGGGGGGGGGCTCAGACGACTATTTCTACATTACTACACAGGATGGGGGGAGGCACACCTGACTGTTATTACATTACTACATGGGGGAGCACACCAGTCTATTTCTACATTTCTGCACAGGGTTGGGGGGCACGCCTGGCTGTTATTACATTACTACATAGGGTGAGGGGGCTCACCTGACTATTTCTATTGTTTTACACAGGATAGGGGGGCACACCTGACTGTTATTACATTACTACATGGGGGGCACACCAGTCTATTTCTAAATTTCTACACAGGGTTGGGGGGGCACGCCTGACTGTTATTACATTACTACATAGGGTGGGGGGCTCACCTGATTATGTCTACATTTTTACACAGGATGGGAGGGCACACCTGACTGTTATTACATTACTACATGGGGGGCACACCGGTCTATTTCTACATTTCTACACAGGGTTGGGGGGGAACACCTGACTGTTATTACATTATTATGTAGGATGTGGGGGGCACACATGACACTTGTACACATTTGCTATGACTATTGGTATGTCAGGTACTCCATTTCATTCTGTATTGTTAACTATCATGCTGACTAGAGGCATACCAGTGTACTACAGATCATGGCTTTGGTTGCCCTACATATTATTGTCTGACTTCCTACCCTTCAGAACTAATATCCCACTGTCTGCCTTGCTGTAGTTTGTCTGTGTAGGCCTTGGGGGGAGGCGAACCATAGCCATCATTCAGGGGCCATGGCACAGGCTCTGTTTGGGTTTGTCTACACCTGTCCTGCTATCTGAGACTGTTTTGGGGTATGTGAACCGCCCTGACTGGCATGTGTGGGTCATAAGGACGCACATGTCACTCAGCAGATTTCCTGCTGTGGGTTTTGTCACCCTGTGTAGTACCGGCCTACTATGGTGACTCCAGTATGCATTACAGATGTCATGGTGCCACTAGGGGTGTCTACTGTATGCTGCCATAACATTCAGCCACCCAATTCCCATGCATGTTCACATCCATACCATAGATACAGGTAACGACACATTCTACTTCATTCAGCAATTGGTAGGTTGATTGACTTACCTTGAGGATGTGCCAAACTTGCGGATGGTGCTGGAGGGCTGCCTATGTCGGATGCACATAATACACTCCCTATACATGGTTGAGCACAGGTAGTGTCATGTTTGGCATCCCTTTTATTGTATGTGTGAGTCAGAGTGAGGTGTCATTCCCTGTGTCCCTACTGTGTCAGTGTATGTGCTATGATTTTCTCTTTGCCACAGCCTTGGCATACTGGGCATGCCTCCATCTGCCTACTGCGGCAGGCTCAGGTTGTTCCTCCTCTGAGTCACTCTGTGCCTGTGCAGGCCTTGGCTTTGGTGGGGGTCTGTTTGGCCCTGACCCCTGCTGTTCCTGCTGCAGCTATTTCCACAGGATCATATTGTGTAGCATAGCACATACCATAACAATTTGGGTACATGTAGCTGGTGAGTACTGCAAGGCTCCACCGGATGTGTCCAGACACTGGAACTGTGACCTGAGCATCCCAAACACATGCGCTATTATACATCTGGTCTGTGCGTGTGCCTCATTATGGCATTCTTATTCAGGCGTATGTGCATTTCTGATGGGTGTCATCAGCCACGGCTCCAGTGTGTAACCAGCATCCCCCACTAGATGACCGTAGGGGATGTCCCCATTGGCAAATCTCTGGTAGAGCTGCATCAGATGCCATATGTGGGAATCATCATAGCTTCCAGGGCAGACAGCACACACATTCATAATAATGCCCTGGGCATCACATGTGACCTGGCAGTTGATGGAGTGGATGCCCCTGCAGTTGATGTAGGCCCTACCCTGATCACCGGGTGGTGCTTTGATGCATATGTGCATGCAGTCTATAGCACCCACTACCTCAGGGTAATCTGATATTTGGTGGAAGAGATGCATATTACTAGTCAACACCTCACGGGTGTTAAGGAAATATATGTGCTCACTGGCATGTACTGACATGGCATCCAAGAACTGGTGGAATACTCTGGATGCTGATGCCTGTGAGATCCCCATTATATCCGCAGTTGAGCTTTGGAAGGTACCTGTGGCTGGTATTCCTAGGCCTACACATACCTTGGTATCCACCGGGATGGGTTCCCCTTGGACAGTTTGGTGTGTCAGGTGTGGCCAGCACAGCTCAACAATTTGCTGTAGGAAGTCTCTGTCCACCCAATAGCTCTCCACTATCTACAGTTCATGTAGCCCTTGGTAGGTTACCCTGGGTCTGTACACTCTTCACCATCGCCTCACTGTGGGTTGATCGACAGCATTCACATCCTCACCACCCTCAGTGTCTTGCACATGTTGTTCTATGTTGCCTGCTGCAGCCCTTCTCATTTTGTAGGTTTGTTTGTTAAAGTTTCCCCGCTTGTATACACTGGTGGTGTAGAGTGTGGGAAAAACCATAGGGGAAGATGTTTGCTTAGTTTATAGTAGTGTTCTGGGCTGGGCTGGTCTGCTGCCTGTGTAATTGGCTGATTTTGATACATTTCAATCTTCTTGATTACCTTCCTACTGCTGTTTTCCCTTCCCATTGCCTTGCTGTTTAAGCCCGGGGACGCGCCGCGCTAACCGAGTGCTCAAATGTGCACAGAGCTGCTATTTCCTGGTGTAACCTTTTCTTCTTCATGTAAAACCTGGTGCGCGGCACGCACACCCACTTAGGCTTTGTAAAAAGTGCTACACAGGTTTAGACACCCCCCCCCAGCTTAGCTGTGCTAAGCTAGGAGCAAACCCAAGCCACAGGCTCCAATCCACTTACAGTATGCCTGACACATCCCCCCATGATGTCACCTACCTCCTAGGCTTGCACCATGCTATTCCTACTCTTACACTCTTGGGACCTGACTCACATGCTGTGAAAAACTGGGATTCACTATCATTCCCCTCATTTGCATAGGATTGCCTGCTAATGCATGGTTACATGTCTCACACTGAGCCTCCTCCCTTAGCAACCACTACTCACTGGCCAAGTTGTCTTCTGCCTGCCATTGACTTGCATGGCAGAATAGTGATTTTAGTTAGACTGCTTAGTTTAGGTTTATTTTATTGTTTTTCCCCCAATCCCATTTGTGTGCCGCTGCCCTACGCTTAAACAGCCAAGACTGGCAAAAAAAATTAAAGTTGATTTTTGTGTTTATTTTTATATTTGCAATGCCAATGGTCTTATACTTGCCCATTGGTATGCTTACTACATGATATGCAGCCTTTATTTGGAACTGTCATAGCTCCATTTTGGATTTTACAGCAATGTACTCGGTTACTAACCAAGTACGTTTTTGCAGATAGCACTAGTCCTGCACAGACTGTTGCAAGCTTCCTGGATTGCAATATCACCTCATTTGCATAGATTTCTCCTGCAAATGGGGTGATTTGCATACCAGGACTTACTCTGTACAGGATTAGTGCAGGAGCGCTCGTGCATGCCCCTGCAGGCTGTTCCTGGATCACACGGCAGACATATTGCCTGCTTGAGCTCCTGCACCGATCTTGCACTCTGTGCAAGCTTTTGAGAATCCGGGGGAATGTCCCATGCTTGTTATTGTTGCACAATAAGAAATTAAAAAAAATCCATTTAGGAGACTGAATATAAAAATGGACTACTGAAAGATAACCAATATTTTAAATTGTATCTTTTTACAGAATTAAGTTTTAATAAACAACCAATGGAGGTGTTACCATTAAGTCCGAGTCAGCTGTTGGCATGCAAATAAAGTTGTCAAAATAGCTCAAGTACAGCTGTCATGGATCTCTACTTTCACTTTGTGTGACTTTCTCAATGATCACAAATTTAAAAGAATGACCTGAAACATCTCCGGTATGTTTTGCTAATGCATTTGTTCCCTTGTGGATTTGTAAAGACTCATGGGATTTCCTTAGTAACATTAACTCTCTGGGGTATAATGACTTCTTTTTGTAACAATGGATGTGATGGATCTTTATAATGTTATACCCCATGAGATCAGTTTACAATGGTTTATGGAATACTTGCATGATAAGGGCATCACACAAGGCAATATGTGACTCAGGATATTATATAAGTTTCATTTTTAACTGGCTTGGATTTTTCACTGTTTTATCTGAAGAAGTGTTGTACTTATTAAAATGAAAGGGCTAAAATCAAACATTTCTTTCAGCTTCTGAGTGTTTCTCTGGAATTGTTTTTCTGCTGGAACTGTGGTTTGGAGCCTCTGCAGTACATATTTTTTCTTGGTTTGTTTACTCTGTCCGAGTGTGTTTTCAGAAATCACCCTTAACATCGATAACAAAACACCCCACCCCCAGTAAGGAAAGTAAGGAAACCTCCCTAAAAAACTTCTCCAAGCCGTACTTCATGCTACTCAAGTCAGAAGTGACAAACTTCATGACACCCATGCAGACGGGAGCTGAAAGTTTAACTGCTGAATCCTACACTAAGGCACTGTATGAGCACATCCACTGATGCATAAATCGTGCCATTCCAAATAGTACCAAGATGCTCTCATCCAAACAAAAGAAGCCAATCTGGTGGTCCCCTGCCATAAACAAACTTTACAACAAAAGGAGGAAAATCCCAGGATGCAAAAAAGCTTCCTTACCAGCCTCAGTAAGAACCTGAGATCCCTCATAAAATCCTCCAAAGCTAGTTACGAAAATAAAATTGCCAAAGATTCCAAAGACAACAACAAGGCATTCTATAACTATGTCAAGAATCTAAATGGCAATGCTCAGATCTGCTCTGAGCTAAAACAGAATGGCATTAAATATACTGATCCCAAGGATATTGCCAATATCCTGGCAGATCGATTCAGTGCCAACTTCACCCCCCTCTCACCACCTAAATGGCCCATCTCAATACCGGAAGATTGCCAAATTCCGGTAATAACGGCCACACAGGTAAAAAACACACTCTCCAAAGCTAAGAATACAGCATCCATGGGACCAGATGACATCCCGGGCTGTGTACTACATGAACTACAATATGAACTGGAACCTCACCTAAGTGCCGTGTTTAATCATAGCCTCACCTCAGGTTTCGTGCCCACTGAGTGGCACACAGCTACAGTTATCCCACTCCACAAGGGGGGATCCACCTTGGATCCCAGAAACTACCATCCCATCAGTCTGACAAGCCTTATCTGCAAGGCCATGGTGCGTATTATCATGGAACTTATAAACAAAGACATTGGCAACATTCAAACACTGGATCCCACCCAGTTTGGGTTCGTGAAGGGCCGATCTTGTCTCCTGAACTTGAATGACTTCTTCGAATCAGTCTCCAGAGCCATGGACTAGGGTAAGGTGGTCCACACAGCCTATCTAGACCTTGCCAAGGCCTTTGACACCATCCCCCACACTGGAATCATAGATAAACTTATTAAGTTGGGCATTAATCCCTACGTCACCCAATGGGTTGCTAACTGGCTTACTGATAGAACCCACACTGTAAAAGTAGCAGACTCCAAATCCAGCTCCAGACAAGTGACAAGTGGAGTACCACAGGGTTCAGTCCTGGGACCGCTCTTGTTTGGCATCTACTTCTCTGAAGTACAAGCCAACACTAAGGGACTCTGGATAACAAAGTTTGCAGATGACTGCAAACTGGGAGCCATTATTGGATCCCCAAATGATGTGGATGCTCTACAAAAGGACCTTACAGAAACAGATGCTTGGTGCCAGAGCCATGGGCTCAAGCTCAGTGCCAAGAAATGTATAGTTATCCCCTTTGGGAAAAAACATGTATCCGTAAATTACTATATAGGTGGCAGTACACTAAACCCCAAAAGTTTGATAAGAGACTTAGGGACACAGGTGGACAGTGGTCTCACCTTCGATAACCACATTGCCACAAGAGTCAGGAAATCCTTCTATGTGGCACATCTCATCACTAAGGGCTTTTCATCCAGAAAAAAGGAGGTCATTGTCGCACTGTACTCATCCCTCATTAGACCCATTATAGACTACAATGCCCCATTTGGTATGTACCTCTCAAGACATCTGCAACAACTGGAAAGGCCACAGAAATACCTCATGAAAAGAATCACAGGCCTAAAGCAGATGCCCTACGCTGACCGCCTTAAAAAACTCCAGCTATACTCTGTCGCATATCGTCTACTCAGAGGCGATCTTTGCTTAACATACAAGGCCATGTCAAACCCAGAGCTGTTGGACATGCTACACTTAAAGAAATCCCAATCCCTCAGAGTCACACACTCCAGGGATCTAATCCTTGTCATCACAATAAACAAAACATGCTGGAGGGATAGGTTCCTGACCCAGAGACTCCCCAGACTCTGGAATAGATTGCCCATACATGTCAAGCAGTGTGCCTCTTTGGCCTTCTTCAAAAGGAACCTTGACGACTGGATGGGAGAAAGGAAATTCACCCCGGGGATAACATCAGTCACCCTGCTAGACAGGGGTCCAGGGAAGTAAATAGTGTGGGAAGAAATAGCCATGGAATTGTTATGGCTAGGCTTGTATAAGCCCTAGGGCTGATAGCCTAGTACCAACCTATGAACCTACCAGGGAGGATTAAATCGATAAAGCAAAACACACCTGGAATAAAGATTAGATTGAGATTTTACAGAGTAACAGAGTCAGCAAAAATAGTTAGCAAGATAAGAAATAAGCTTTAACTATGTCTTATAAAAGAATCACAAAGTGGATGAAGAAGCCAAATTGTGCTAGTTTGCAAACCTAATGAAGTATTAGATTCTGTAATGACTTTAGGAAACTGAACAGTATTTCAAAATTTGACAGATATCCAGATCCAGAAATGATGAATTAATAAAGAACATAATTAATTTCCTGATACTCATAACCTCTATGCAAGTACTTCTCTCCCACACCTAAATTACTCACATCTCTTATTCTTATAATCTATTTTGTGTCCACTCCTCCAATAAATCTTTTTGCCTCCCCCCTAAACAGACTTTTGTTTTGTGCCAGACTCTCAGGTCCTCTGGTATGGAAGGTGGATGCTCTCTCTCATTCTCTTGGAAGGGGATATTTCTTTATGCATTCCCTACCCTTCCTCTCATTCTGAAAGTCCTGTTCAAAATTCAGCAGGATGCTCCCAAAATCTTGCTGGTGAATCCCTTTTGGCTGTGACAGCACTGGTTCACTATACTCCTGCATCTAGCCAGGGGCAATCATCACAAGTTAGATCACAGGGTAGATCTACTCACACAAGACAAGGGATCTCTCAGCCATCCCTGCCTGTCCATGCTTCAACTGACATTGCAGGTGATAGGATTTTTAATCTTCATAGACACATTTATTGTGAGGGTGTGCTGCAAGTCCTTCCAGAAGGCCAAGAAACCTACTACTAGGAAATCTGACTTATTCAAATGGAAGAGGTTTTCAATTTGGTGTCTGTCTCATAACCTGAACCTACTTACTGTGGATGTTCCTTTGGTTCTCTCTTAGTTGTGTGAGGTGCTCAATGCTGGTTTGGCCTGTTCTCCTATTAAGGCCCACTTATCAGCCAGGTCTGCTTGTCTGACTTTACCTACTCCTTTAGCTTCTAGATGTGAGGTTAAACAATTTCTCAAAGGTGTCCTTAATATTAGACCTCCCAGGAAGCCTGTTTTGCTGCCCTGGGATCTTATTTTGAAGAAGTTCACTCAGGCCTCTTTTGAGCCTGCTGTTTCAGCTTCCTTGCAACATTGTTCTTGGAAGACTGTTTTGTTGTTAGCTCTTACTTCTGCCAGATGGGTGTCTGAGTTGCAGGCCCTTATGGCTTGTCTTCCTTTTTTGATTTTTCATGAGGACAGGGTGTCCTTATGCAATAATTCCTATTTTATGCTTAAGTTGGTTATTGAGCTTTCTCTTAATCAGTCTATTAATCTGCCTTCTTTTTCCCCCTCCTTACAGTCTGACAGCGAGAGGGTGATGCATACTTTGGATGTGCATAGGCAACTCAGAATTTATTTGACCAGACTAAGGCTGTTTACAAATCTGATCAGTTGCTTGTTTCTTTTCATCCTAGGTATTTGGGTCTAGCTGTATCAAAGCAAACTATTTCTTCTTGGATTTCTAAGGCTATTTAATTTTGTTACACCTTTCATGGCAAGAGCCTTCCTTCTTCAGTCAAGGCTCATTCTACTAGAGCTGTGGCTTCTTCTGGCACTTTTTTCAAGGGCTTAGATACTAATTATATTCTTGAAACAGCTACCTGGTATCCTGTGCATACCTTTACTAAGCACAAGTTGGATAGAATCTCTAGAGCTAGGGCTGGTTTTGTTAGTGCCATTCCATCCATGGCATCTTAGGGGACTCCTTCTTCTCCTTTCCCCTCCCAGATTTCCTCTTAAGCTTTGATGCTCTCCCATATGTTAAGAATACTACAGCAGTGAATGTAAGGACATAGTGCAGTTGTGTAAAATCTTACCATAATGGTAGATGTCCTTGCCTTCACTGCTGCAGTATTGTCTCCCTTCTTCCACACCCTAGTTTTTCCTTTCTGGATGTACAGGTTACCTCTTGGGTTCTTTGGACTGGTGTTCCTACTGGGGTAATCAGTTCTGTTTATGGTAAGTCTGAACATCACCTCTGTGCCCTATGGTATACAAGGAGCATTTGAATGACATTCAGGCATACCTTTAAAGGCAACAGGAAGTCTTTGGTATGCTGGCCGAACGACGGGCTTCCACGGTAGGGAATCCTGAATGTTAAGAATACTGCAGGAGTGAAGGCAAGGACATCTACTGTTATGGTAAGATTTAGCACAACTGTACGATTTAATTATATATACCAACTCCAAAATCACACTACAGTGGGGAAAAAGGTAAATTTCCTTACCCACACTGTACCACAATCTACATCAAAAAGCTCCTAGTGGTGAATGATATCTATTCTCAGTAATACCTTAAGCAATCAAAGGAGAACACTACACTTGTTTGAACCAGCTGTTTGGTGTGTCAGAAGTGGTGATCGGTGTTCGGAGATGTGTGCTTCGGTAAAATGCAGTTTTGTTGAACTGCACTTTTGGAGGTTTGGTGTCCGCGATGTAAGTAAAGAAAGTAGACCCATATATCTATATCTATATATCTGTGTATATATATATATATATATATATATATATATATATATATATATATATAGACACAAGTGTGTTTGTATATATGTACATGTGTGAATGTGTGTGTGTGTATGTATGTATACATATATATATATATATATATATATATATATATATATATATATATATATAGATATACAGAGAGAGAAAGAGAGAGGGAGAAATATCTATTTATATATAAAGTACATGTGTGTATCACACATCTTATATGTATGTACAAAAGTATATGTGAGTGTGTGTGTGTGTGTGTGTGTGTGTGTGTGTGTGTGTGTGTGTGTGTGTGTGTGTGTGTGTGTATTTATTTATTTATTGACATTTGATTACTGGGAAAGCCCAAATGGGTAGAAGGCAATTTTCACTGGAGGCCCGGGGAGAAAAGCTCCAAATGATTACAAAACAGTTTAAGAACAATAATTTTACAACCTTCAAAAATAAACAAAAACATCTTCAGTTTAAATAATTATAACAAATTAGTGATAAAATGAAAACATTGGTTAAGAATTGATAATTGTTATATGACAATCATGAAATATTTCTAGACATTTAGAAATTAAAGGCAAATTAGTTTAATACAAACAGGAATTGCAATATGAAGTGAGGGGAATAACAGGTGTATGGTATATTTAGACAAAATGCCACGGAAGAGAATTTGATTGATGTAAGGAAGTGAAGAAGGGACAGTAAGGAGGTAAAAGGAATGAAAAGGTACTGGTTCACATTTAGGAATATAGCTTTTCCTTGGTTTGAGTATATATATATATGCCTGTGTGTGTGTGTGTGTGTGTGTGTGTGTGTGTGTGTGTGTGTGTGTGTGTACTTAATTTCCTTTAAATAAAAGCAAATCATAACATAACACACACACACACACACACACACACACATATATATATATATATATATATGTATATATATATATATATATATATATATATACATATATATATATATATATATATATGCATATATGCATGTAGCATGTGTAATACTATATGTGGGATGCAGTACAATGTGAATACATCTAGAGAGAAATATGCAATAGATATTTTTTTAAGTAGTCACTCATTCCCTGACATATGGATGTGCATGTGTGTTTGTGTGAGTGTGTGTGTGTTGTGTGTGTGTTTCTGTACATCATAGACATATACACAAACAGATGGGCCGTATGCATGCATGAGTGTGTCATATAATTGTCATCATCCTAATCAACCTCCTTTTTCCTAATTTCTACATGTCCCAAATTTTTTTCACCATGCTAGCTGGTAGACTCCACTGTAATGGTTGTTCCATTTCAAAATTTATAGGTTTAGTATGTTTTCATATTATCTTAGGCCAACAAAAGTGATGCAAATATAATTATCCCTCCCCTATTCTTTCGTGAAGCCATAAAATAGTCACTTGCTGATTCCTAGTCATTTAGAGAACAGTAACATCTTACACCACTATGAGTTGTGCAATATGGGTGCAAACAACTTGTTATTTATAATAATGCTTAACCCTACTATGTTAACTTTATTGATTTATACATTCTAGTAAATTTTGCTCAGTGACCAAGAACCAACCACAAACGTAAAATTAAAGTACCAGTCCAGTCTCCAATCCACAAACAAAGTTCCGTTTATTGAGTGCTTTCGTCAGTAACTATCAGCTGACTTCAGAATACAAAGACAAGCTGACTAAGTGATATATATACATCCAACAAATCATGTGATATTCACACCTAATCATCATTTAAAACCATATATACCATAAAAATATATGTTAATAAATATAGGACTCATACACATGAAACCTTACAAATCTCAAACCCCTTAAATAAAAAGAATGAGATGAAAATATCGACAAACAATGAAAAATTGTCTACCTTAAATGCAAAAAACATTTGTTAACTATTTTCCAATCCATGAACACATTCTCAAAAAACTACTCAAACTTACACTCTCATCTAAGCCAGGGAAATTTGTGGCATTGAGTTTTATTTGCCACCAAAGCTCCCTTGTTTGTCGATATTTTTATCTCATTTTTTTTATTTAAGGGGTTTGAGATTTATAAGGTTTTATGTGTATGAGTCCTATATTTATTAACATATATTTTTATGGTATATATGGTTTTAAATGATGATTAGATGTGACTATCACATGATTTGTTGGAAGTACATATAGCACTTTGCTTGTCTTTGTATTCTGAAGAAGTCAGCTGACAGTTACTGACGAAAGCACTCAATAAGCAGAACTTTGGTTGTGGTTGTGGATTGGAGACTGGATTGGCTCTTTACTTTTAAGTTTGTGGATGGTTCTTGGTCTTGAAGTGTGGTTTTGAACCAGGTATGGGCTCCAGTTCTCACACTATAACTCTGGGTAATGACCCAGAAGACAATATAGGACTCTTGACTCAGCTCATATAACAATATTCCAGGGAGGTTACTCATAGCTACCAGGAGATTCATAACTCAAATGCATCGCTGGACAATAGTATTCCACCAGGACAGGGTCATTTGGTTCGAGGAGAGACTACAGAGGCATGTCATGGTAACCCTTCCAGTTTTGAGAACCTTTGTTTTAGGACTTGGTTTGAAAGAGAATTCTCCTTCCACCCAACACAAGGTAATGTTAATGAAGGAGGTACATTTCGAGAGACACTAAGCTCGATTGAAAGAAAGCTTGTCAAATGTTGTAAATTGCAAGTGGAAAACGCTTATTTTTGTGAATGCATTAAGAATAGACTGGTTCCAAAGGGACTTTGACACTGGAAGTACCGCAATGGTTTTACAGCCGATTCTATATTGTACAAGGAACTTTTAGTGCTGTTTATCCGGCAAGGTATGGAACAATTAGAAATATTGCTTAAACATAACCAAATATCAATTGATTCCTTACATACAGAATTGATTAATTTGGATAAAAAAACTGCATGATGATTTATTATTTGAAACATCGGTGTTGTCATACAAAAGTAATTTGGACAAAACTGATAGGCTTATTGGGGACATACAGCTTAGGAAAGGGAAGAAGCTAGAGAGAGATATTAAAGCCTATCAAGCTGGTAATGCAAATCCTAAGCTACCACCCATTTCACCATCCAGGAGCATCGATAATGTAGCTGGTAACAACAAGGAGGTTTTGGCAGGTGGAGCTGAAGAGCGACCGGCCAATCAGATCCCTTTGGGGTGGGATCCTCCGCGCAGATCTGAAAGGATATGCAATCAAGTGAGAGAACCACAATATCGGCCCCATGGAACAGACAACAGGGCAGATTTCAACAAGGGAATTCGTTCAGGAATGGGCAAATACAACAGTACAGGTGGCATTAAGGAGACATACTGACAATTTACCTGATGTGGTTGTGGATTTGGTGAACAATGACAGTTATGATATACTTGATTTTGGTTTCTCAGGAGACGAAGAGGTATGTAATGCTTCAGAGAATATGTATAACGCACAGGCAAATGTAAAAGGGGATTTTGCTGTGCACAATTACTCTGGTCACAATTTAGATTCGAGCTTAGCGATTTTCTAAGCAAAGGGTTTAACTTTGTACCGACTGAAAGAGTGAAAATCGTGGAACTTATTTTAGACTTAAAAATGTTTGTTAGGAAGTTGAACTTCCGTTTGTTGTTTGGGACCGCAAGTGGTGAAGACAATATAGCTAGTTTACGAAGAAGTAGTACTTTTAATCCTCCACTACCGAACATTTTAACATTATTTGAAACTTTTTATGAATTTGATTTCAGGAGATTATTGCAAAGTAAAACTGACTTTAGTTCATGGAACCTAACTTATTGTGAAAGATTATTATTAAACAAATTGGTTACTGACAAATCACTGTGGGTTATGAAACCTAACAAAGGGGGAGGCATGGTAATTATGTCTAAAACTGATTCTAACAACCGGATGAATGTGTTGTTTTGGGATGGAAACATATATGAAGAATTTCCGCCAGTTTTGTCCACATTGCCTATTATAGAATATATCTGGTTCTAAAAGATATGGTAGATCAGGGGCAAATTGATGTAGAACTTTTCAACTTTTTAGGTGTTGACCATCCTAGGGTACCGAATTTTTTCGGTATCCCTAAGATACATAAGAATCTACACAACCCCCCGATGAGACCGATTGCCAGTGTGGCTGGACCAAAACTTTTTTCATAGGGAAATATATTGATGCTATTTTGAAAACAGTGCTCAAAAATGAACATCATATTTGTATTGACTCCTGGCACTTTTTGAACAAATTGAATTGTTTGCCTTTTGATGTCAATATTTATTTTTTGACAATTCATGTTATTAATCTATTCAATGTTATCCCGCACTCACTAGGCCTAGAGTGGTTTGAAGAATTTTTGTTTGACACTAAAATGTTCAGTAACAATGAAGTTTCTATCCTGGTTACTTTAATGGAGCTAGTTTTGAAGTATAATTTTGTTTTTTTTTCGAAGGTCAGTATTTTATGCAAAAAAAACGGGGTTGCTATGGGGGCATGTTGTTCCCCCATTTTCGCCAATATTGTTATGCTTATGTGGGAAAGTAAGTTTCTTTTTAACTCAGGATTTTCTGGTTTATGGAATTTTTATTTTCGATATATTGATGATTTGTTTTTTGTTTGGAAGGGGGACCAAAAGGAAGTGGAACAATTTTTATCTTATATCAATGACACTACGGATTTTCTCAGATTTTCATATGAGTACCAACAGGATGCCATTAGTTTCTTAGATGTTTTGGTTAGGAAGGATGTTGACAACAATTGTTTGGTCAGCAGTTTGTATACGAAACCAACTGATTTACCATCATTATTTCGACTCACACTCGGTCTGCTATTGCCGAACTACAAACCTCACCCGTATCTCAACCCATGTTAAAACCCGCTCCTAGGCTTGCTTTTAAAGTTTCATATTGCTGTGTTCAACTTTCCGTTGTCGAACATAGTGCGGTCGACCGAGTGTGAGTCGAAATAATGATAGTAAACCAACCAACTTATAGTAATAGTATCCTAAATTACCAAAGTTGTCACCCAGAACATGTAAAGAGGGGTCTTGTAAAAGGACAATTTGTGCGCATTTCGCATATTGGGACAATTGATCCTGAATTTCATCAACAGGGGCTCTTGATGAAAGAAATGTTGATGGCTAGAGGATATCCCTTAAAGTTAATTGACAACATTTTTGAAGAAGTGGGTACCAAGAGGGAAATGGGGATTTTTCGTCCTCTATTAAGTATGGATAAACCGGGCTCAAAAAATTCCTTGAATAGTCAATGTTTTGAACAGCAAGTAGTGTGACAAACATCTACTATACCTTTTACACTATCCTTTGTCACTAGGTTCTCATTTGATCATAGTGATATTTTCGATATTCGAAAAAGAACTGACATATTTGTAATAGCCAAGTGGAAATTTTAGAAAAAGTAGGTAGGCAACCTCGGATTATTATTAGAAGAGGTGCTTCTTTTAAGGAAATGTTACAAAGGACTAGCTACACAGTGGCTAAGCAGGGAGGGGGCACCAAAAAATGTGGGCTTTGTGCCCAGTGTCCCCACATTTGTACCACTGATATAAGTACCATCAATAATATCCCCATTAGATTTTATGGGAAGCATTCATGTATTACTAAGGGAGTGGTTTATGCTGCCCTGCGCAGTCATTGTTGTGGCTTTTACATATCAAGACTATGAGAAGTTTTAAGGAGAGGATCTATGAACACGTCAGGGATATGAGGATTTGCAATTCTAACAGCACATTATACAAACACATTTTGCAGTTTCCTGGACATGACTTCAAATTTTTGATCATTGAAAAAGTTCCCCAAAATCTGCGTGGTGGTCCTTGGGAGGACCTTCTAAATTTCAGGGAGCTTTAGTGGCAAATAAAACTCAATGCCACAAATTTCCCTGGCTTAAATGAGAGTGTACATTTGAGTAGTTTTTTGAGAATGCGTTCATGGATTGGACAATAGTTAACAAATGTTTTTTTTTCATTTAAGGTAGACAATTTTTCATTGTTTGTTGATATTTTTATCTCATTCTTTTTATTTAAGGGGTTTGAGATTTGTAAGGTTTTATGTGTATGAGTCCTATATTTATTAACATATATTTTTATGGTACATATGGTTTTAAATGATGATTAGGTGTGAATATCACATGATTTGTTAGATGTATATATGACAGTTAGCTTGTCTTTGTATTCTGAAGAAGTCAGTTGATAGTTACTGACGAAGGCGCTCAATAAACAGAACTTTGGTTGTGGATTGGAGACTGGACTGGTTCTTTACTTTTAAATGTTGCTAACTGTTTTACTTATTCATTGTCACAGCTTGGTTATGTGCTGTACATGCAGACTTTGTCAAATGTCTTTATGGCAGCATTTTTTTAATTTGCATCGCTGAGTGCATTTATTACTTGTTATTATCTTTGCCAATGTAGCCAGGGTTGTGGCTGAAAAGGGTCCTAGAACTAGTTTACTTTCCCACTTAATAAAGTATAAATAAATACAAAATAGAAAAAAAAGGTGGGAGGACGAGCATGACAGAATTAATTAATTAAGGAACTAGTAACACATTTTAATTCTGCATTATTCCTGAGAGAGAAAAAATACTTCACAATGAATGCATAAGGATGTAGCAGTCAGACACTTTGGAGTCCTTTCCAGTATTAGTTGTCACTTGCACATTATACAGCATGGATCATTTACTGCAATGAGAGTTTTCACACCTCAGGATGAGAGTGTGGAGGGAAGTCTGTCAGTTCCTTTAGAACTACAAAAAATCCCTTCACAAAACCCTGCTACTTAACTACTTTCTTTTGATGTAAGTAGCTAACATCTGTTTATAGCATAGAACAAGTTCTGACAGACACATTAATGAGGTTCACTCAAGGAAACATTGAAGTAGCTGTCTTACAGAAGGTGTGTTAGATGATATTGTCTCACGCTACTGGCATTCTATCTTAATGGCATAAGAAAACACTACCACTTACTTATGTCTAGCATGATAAAGAGAACTTGAAATGTATTGTGGGAAGAAGGAATGAAAGCAAGAAAACAAGATCACATTACCAAGGAAGGTCCCATCAGCTGTCATTTTGTTGGAAACATATTAACATTGTAAAATAAGCACTTGGAGTGATTTTGAGGTATTAAAATAGCTTGGAATACAAAGATACAAAGAAATAAAAACACATTTTTGTGTTTTAATGTGGTGTTCCTTTAAGTAGTTAACAAGTCAATGATTTTTGGCTTCCTACTGAAATGTTGGTAATGCTGAGTGCTGGCAAGCAAAAAAAAGACCAAAAATGGGTTCCTATCACACTGTTGAACTTTTAAAAGTTCTAATGTCATATGGTTGAAACCATATGATTGAATTTTTAAATCTTCGAACGTTTCAGTGGAGATCCCCGTACAATGAGGCAATGGAGGTTTTCCAATGTCTGCACTGTAGTGCGATCTCGGAGTTGGTATTTTTAAAGAGTGGGGGCTGTGGGGGCTGCTTAAGCTTTCAGGTAGTTTTTTTCTGTTTTTTTTTTAAATTTTATTTTTGAACTTTTAATAGTTCGAACATATGGTCTCGACCATATGGTGTTCGAACTTTTAAAAGTTTGATCATCTGATATAGACCCATCGAAAACAAAGGAGAAGAGCAAAAGTGAACTGGTCCCATCATTTTGCCTCCATTGTATGGAAAGCTTTCTGTATGTCCCACTTCATTAGTAAGGGTATTTCATCCAGGGACAAGGTGGTCATAACATCCCTGTATTCTTCCCTTATAAGGCCCATTATTGAGTACAATGCCCCCTTTCGGCATGTACCTCACAAAGCACATGCAGCAGCTGGAGAGATCACAGAGGTTCTTCACCTGGAGAATCCAGGGATTCAAACATATATCCTACACAGATAGGCTAAAAGCCCTGTCCCTCTACTGAGTCTCCTACAGACTCCTCAGAGGTGATCTCTGTCTTGCATACAAAGCAATCTCAGCCCCGCCCTGATGGGACTGCTGCATATCCACAAGTCAAGCTCCACTTGAGTAATCCACACACGCTGGTCTGTGACATCAATAGGACTTGTTGATGGGAAAGATTTGTGTTTCAAAGACTCCCCCTTTTTTGGAATAGACTCTCTCTCCACGTACAGCAGAGTACCTCATTAAAACTTTTTAAGCGCAATCTGGATAACTAGATGCGAAACAGGAAATACACCCCTGGGATTCCACCTGTGTCCCTGCTGGACAGTGGCATAGGGTGCTGAATTGTTGGAACATAGGCTAAATTCTTGGCTAGGCTTGTAAGGGCCTCAGGGCCAACAGCCTAGTAACTTCCTATGATTTTATGATCTTATGATCCTATTTTAAAAATCGCTCTTCTCCTTTAAATTTCTTTTTGCTGGGGGAGGCAAGCCCCCCAGCTGCCTTTCCCAAGTGTGGGCCAAGCCTCCCTGGTATTTTATATATATATATATATATATATATATATATATATATATATATATATATATACCAACTCCAAGATCACCATTCTGCAGAGAAAAGGGAATATTCTGAGAAATGACATCTTGAGCTTAGTATATGTAAATCTGTTCTTTTGGCTATTTAATCTCCATATTTCAGGACTCAGTCTAGTGGGTTCCAACATTTCAAATGGTTACCCTTATTTTTAGTAGCTATGCTAAGAGAAATTGCAGCTTGAATTACTGGGATAAAGTAGTCAGCTGCTCATCTGAGGAGGGGAAGACAATGGTGGTACAGGGAGGCTAACCCATTGAGGACAGAACATAAAGCTGCATCTTGTGAAGTAATTTTTCTGCAAAGATGTCATTAAGGCCTGGTTGTACCCATCAACCATGGACTTCTAATTACAACCTGCATGTTGGAAACTTATGACAGACTGAAAAGGTAGTGGGAAAAGTTACTCCCCAAGATTCAGCAAGCCCTGCATGTTGTGCAGGACTAGTGCAGGAGCTCCAGCAGGCAATATGTCTGCCGTGCAATCCAGGAATAAGCTGCAGGGATGTGCACGAGTGCTCCTACACTAGTCCTGCACAGACTTAGCTCCTGTATGCAAATTATCACATTTGCAGGTGAAATCCATGCAAATGAGGTGAATTTGCGATCTTGGAAGTTGGCCGTGCAGGACTAGTGTAATCTGGAGAAATGTACTCGGTTAGTAACCGAGTACATTCCTGCAAACTACAAAACAGAGCCATGACAGCTCCAAATAATGGGTGGATATTATGTAGAAAGCATGCCACTGGCCAAATATATGGCCATTGGCATGGAAAACAGTTGCAAAAATAAAAAAATGATTTTTTTTTAGCCGATCTCGGCTGTTTAAGCGTAGGGCAGCGGCACGCAAATGGGATCGGGCAAAAAATAAAATAAAACCCCTAAAATAAGCATTCTAACCAAAATCACTATTTTTCCATTATACTTAATGGCAGACAGACGACAACATGGCTAGTGAATAATGGTTGCTAAGGGGGGAGGCTAAGTGTGGGACCTGTAACTATGCATCATCAGGCAATATTATGCAAATGAGGGGAATGATACTGAATCCCAGATTTCCCCTGCATGACAATGAACAGTGTAAGCGCAGGAATAGCTTTGTGCAAGCCTAGGAGTTAGCTGACATCATAGGGGGTGCGTCAGGCATGCTGTAAGTGGATTGGAGCCCTGTGGCTCAGGTTTGCCTTTAGCTTAGCAGAGCTAAGCAAGGGGGGGTGTGTCTGAGGCTGCCTAGCACTCTTTACGTTGCCTAAGTGAGTGTGCATGCCACGCACTGAGTTTTAAAGGAAAAAAATAAACCAGGAAATAACAGCTCTGTGCACATTTGAGCACTGTGTTTGTGTGGCGTGACCCCGGGCTTAAATTTGAAGGCAATGGGAAAGGAAACAGCAGTAGGAAGGTAATCTAGGAGAACTAGCATAGCTGGCAGGTGAAATGTATCGGAATCAGCCAATTCCACAGGCAGCAGACCAGCCCAGCCCAGCCCAGAACACTACTATAAACTATGCAAACACCATTACATCTGTTTTTTTCCCACATACTCTACACCACTGGTGTATACAAGTGGGGGAATTTTAACGAATAAAAACAACAAAATGATACAGGCTGCAATAACTATCATACATCAACATGTGGAAGAGGCTGAGGGTGGTGCGGATGATAATGCTGTCGACCAACCCACAGTGAAGAGACAGAGAAGAGTGTACAGAACCAGGGTAACTTACCAGGGGCTACATGAGCTGGAGATAGTGGAGCACTATAGGGTAGGCAGGGATCTCCTGCACCAAATTGTTGAGCTGTGCCGACCATGCCTCACACATAGAACTAACAGAGGGGAACTCATCCCAGTGGATACCAAGGTATGTGTAGGCCTATGAATACTAGCTAGAGGTACCTTCCAAAGGCCAGCTGGAGATATAATGGGGATCTCACAGGCATCAGCATACAAGGTACTCCACCAGTTCCTGGATGCCATGTCAGCACATGCCAGTGAGCACGTATATTTCCACAACACCCGTGAGGCGTTGGCCAGCAATATGCATCTTTTCCACCAAATAGCAGAATACCCTGAGGTAGTGGGTGCTATAGAATGCACTTACATATGCATCAAATTACCACCTGCTGAGCGGGGTAGGTTCTACATCAACCGCAAGGGCTTCCCTCCATCAACTGCCAGGTCGTGTGCGATGCCCAGGGCATTATAATGAATGTGTGTGCTGGCTGTCCTGGAAGCTATCACAATTCCCATATCTGGCATCTGACATTGCTGTAGCAGAGATTTGCCAGTGGGGACATCCCTTATGGTCACCTAGTGGGGGATGCTGTTTATGCATTGGAGCCATGGCTGATGACACCCATCAGAAATGCACACACACCCGAACAAAAACTCCATAATGAGGCATACGCACAGACTAGAGTTGTAATAGAGAGTGTGTTTGGGATGCTCAAGTCACGGTTCCAGTGCCTGGACACATCCAGTGGATCCTTGCAGTACTCCCCAGCTATATGTACTCAAATTGTCATCGTATGTGCCATGCTACACAACATGATCCTGTGGAAACAGCTGCAGCAGGGACAGCATGGGGCAGGGCCACACAGCCCCCCACCATTCCAAGGACTGCACAGGAACAGAGTGACTCAGAGGAAGAACAACCTGAGCCTGTCCCAGTAGGCAGAAGGAGGCATGCCCAGTATGCCCTTGCCTGGACAAAGAGGCACCAGATAGCACATACACTGCACAGGAGGGACCCAGGGAATGGCACCACTCTCCGACTCGCACATACAGTAAAAAGGATGACAAACATGATGCTACCTGTGCTCAACCATGTATAGGGAGTGTACTATGTGCATCCAACATAGGCAGCCCTCCAGCACCATCCTCAATAATGGCACACCCACAAGGTAAGTCACTCTCCTTACTAATTGCCAAATGGAGTAGTATGTGTTGTTACTTGTATCTATGGCATGGATGTGAGCATGCAAGGGAATTGGGTGGCTGAATGGGATGTCAGCAGATAGTAGACACCTATAGTGAGACCATGAGATCTGTAACAAATACTGGTGTCACCACAGTAGCCAGTACTAGACATGGCAACAAAACCCACTGCAGGAAATGTGCAGGGCCACATGTTTGTCCATATGACTCACACATGCCAGTCAGGGAGGTTCACATACCCAACAACAGTCTCAGCCAGCAGGACAGGTGTAGACAAACACAAACAAAGGCTGTGCTAAGCCCTCTGAATGATGGCTATGGGTAACCACCGCCCCCCCCCAGGCCTACACAGACAGCAAGTCAGGCAGTGGTATGTTAGTTATGAATGGTAGGAAGTCAGAAACTGATATGTAGGTCAATCAAACATAAGAGCTGTAGTACACTGATATGCCTCTAGTCAGCATGATAGGTTAGAATACAGGATGTAATGGAGTACCTGACATACCAGTTCAATTATAGCAAATGTGTACAAGTGTCAGGTGTACTCCCCCAATCCTATGTAGAAATGTAGAAACAGTCAGGTGTGCCCCCCCAATCCTGTGTAGAAATGTAGAAACAGTCAGATGTGCCCACCCAATCCTATGTAGAAATGTAGTAACAGTCAGGTGTGCCCCCCAATCCTGTGTAGAAATGTAGAAACAGTCAGGTGTGCCCCCCAGTCCTATGTAGAAATGTAGTAACAGTCAGGTGTGCCCCCCAATCCTGTGCAGTCAAATGTGCCCTCCAATCCTGCGTAGAAATGTAGAAACAATCAAGTGTGCCCCCCATTGCCATTTAGACATATAGTAACAGTCTGGTGTGTCCCCCAATCCACTGTACACATGTAACAGTCAGGTGTGCCCCCCAATCCTATGTAGAAATGTAGTAACAGTCAAGTGTGCCCCCCCCTCCAATCCAATGTATACATGTAGTAACATGTATGTGTAGGTATAATACCAGAGGAGCACAGATGACCTGAGGTGGCCAAGGTAGCAGGATAGATTGTAGCATTTGTACAGTATGCAGGTATGCGTGTGTTAGGTTGGTGTGTGTTTCATATTGTGTGAGAGTGGTCAGTATGTATGCATGTTGAGGTTTGACCTGCTGGCTATTGCCCACTACTGCCGATGACAGGGCCAAGTCATCACAACTGCAGTGCCAAAGACAATTCCCCCCAGTATAACACATATTAGCAGTAAGCCATTGTAAATGTATGGTGGTAATATGTGTCACCATCTGAAAGATGGGTATGGCTGTTGAGCTAGATATACAAGCAGTACACAGGGAAAAGTACCCCAGACATACAGTATATAATGTGTACCTGTGAAATGGACATGCTCTTGGAATTGTACATACAGGTATACATCACATTATCTGGGCTTGTAGTAGGGGATACCGATATCATCTGGCCAAACACCTGCAGATCACAAAGGTGATAGGACTGATGTATTGGGAAATGGCTGATGTCCCTGCACAAGCCAGAATAACTGGAATGCCCCAGGCATATCTGTGAGTCAGATGCAAGTAGTGTCCATAGCACACATGCACCCAGCTCACCCAAACACCACCCACAGGTACCTCTGTGGTCATATCCCTGCTGTTGGGAATGGGTACAATATGACCCCCACCTGTGTATAGCAATAGCAAAAGAATGCAGCATGTAGTGCAGGTGTCCCATGCAGGTATGTCCCTAGCTATAAGTAGCACCCTGCCAGCATCCACACCACCTGATCAATACTGATAGAAAGTATTGGCATGAACACCTAGCACATCTACCCTGTCATCCCAGAAGAATATATTGTATGACAGTCTGGGACTGTAGAACTGACAGAATGCAATGGCCTGCTACAGCTGGTCTGCGTCACCACCAAATGGCCTACAGGCCTCTGCAAACGGCCCGTGTCTCACCTGTACTGCCAGTGTATGTTATGTCATGGACACCCAAATAACAACATAACACACTCCACATATGCCATATGCAAGGCCATGTGGACAAACCACAGTAACATGTCCACCATGTCCCACTGCATAAACTGTGTACCAACACCAAAACACAGCTGTGATGAGGTGACAACTATAGGGAAAGTATCAGAGAATGCATACATAATGTATGGAAGAGGATAGAATAATAGAGGGGTTGGGAGCATGGGCAGCATGGAATGTGCAAGGTCCAACACACAGCCATGTGCACATACTATCCCTGGCTGCAAACACAAAAATGGATGGCTACAAACCTGCCAGTACACCACACTAGGGATAATATCCTGACTTATGACCCCTGCCTCTGAGTAACCTGTGTGAATCTGTACAGCTGTGAGGTATTCCCACAGCAAGATAAATCCATGCTGTCATGTCGATGGATGTACAAGTATAAGATCCTCTGCCAGCACTGTACCAAGGTGTTGAACTGGATACACAGACCCAGCAGCAAGTGTCTGCAGCTCCCTCTCCAAAATGGCATAACTTTCCATTAATGTGTAGGTGTTTGGCCACAATACAGGACACAGCTGCATTCACCCTGTGTTCCCCAGGATATCACTGTGAGCAAAAATGTCCACCTGACAGTACATGAGGACATAAAGCATCACATTGTATAACAGTACACATGTCTGAATATTTCTGCTAACACCAGTACCATGTAGCAGAAGCAGCACAAACATAATCACCTACAGTACACACTATCCCTTGCACAGTGTGACCCCATATTGCCAACTGATGTACAGATATCCTACAGAAACAGTTTGCTAACTGTAGGTGTAGAGCACAAAGTTCAGCACTGGAGTACAAACTACCTGGAATGGATTCACACATTCAATGCAGAAGGGCATACTAGGCATGCTCACACACTTAGAGAAATGACGGCAATGTCAGACAACAACATACTGAAAGGTCATACTGGGCATGCTCACAAACTTAAACAAATGAAGCCCATGTCTGCCAACAACACTGGACCATACATATCTGACAGTTGCAGATAGTAGTGCATACACTCCTCAGTATGCACCAGTCATGCTTTGCACATACATTGGACAGGAATACACACATATATCCAAGGACAGCACACTATACTATGCCAAAAGTACACATACATAGATCTGTGGAAGAGAGTGACAGTGACAAACAGCCTTCCATCATGAGGCCTGTCCAACCCAGCCCACAGCCAAATGGCTACAACCACATGGTGTGTAAATGTCACTCACTGTAGAAATTAGCTACTGGTATCCTTCAGCATTACGGACTCTGTGGTGCAAGTGCTAGCTGTGTAACATGTCTGTACAAGTCAGTAGTCATCTAGCAGTTGTATACACATACCTGCAGAATATAAACCTGTGTGTGCCTGAGTGTGGTGTGTCTACCTCTAGATTAATGGATTATGGCCCATGCACACACACACACTGCCCTCCCCATAACCATACTATGACAAGATTGCTGATGTCATTCACTTTGAAATACACCTTTGGGAAAGGAGTAGCCTAGCAATCTCTGTGGTGCTTCCTATAACTGTGTAATGCTGTAGTATGATAAACTAGTCAGGTATGACCTCTAATCCCATACATGGCCAATGTGTGTATTTGTGTGTCTATGTAGGGAGCAATGCTTTTTAGGCTAGTCACACTCATTACAATTCAAATGCCCTACTTTGGCAAAGCTGCTGATGTCATTCACTTTGAAATACAGATTTGGGAAAGGAGTAGCCCAGTGATCTCTGTGGCGTGTCCTATAATTGTGTAATGTTATAGTGTGATAAATTGGTCAGGTAGGAGATCTAATCCCAGACATGGCAATTGTGTGTGTGTCTCATTCTGTGTAGGGAGCAGTACTTTTTAGGCTAGTCACACTCACTACACTTCAAATGCCCTACTTTGGCAAGGCTGCTGATGTCATTCACTTTGAAATACACCTTTGGGAAAGGAGCTGCCCTGTAATCTCCATGGCATGTCCTATAATTGTATAATACTGACATGTGATAAACTAGTTAGGTAGCAGTTCTAATCTCAGACATGGCACCTGTGTGTGTGTGTGTGTGTGTGTGTGTGTCTTTGTGTATGGAGCAATGTGTTTTAGACGAGTCCCACTCACACCAATTCAAATGCCCTACTTTGGCAAGGCTGCTGATGTCATTCACTTTGAAATACACCTTTGGGAAACCAGTAGCCCAGTAATCTCTGTGGGGCGTCCTATAACAGCGTAATGCTGTAGTGTGATATAATACTTTGGTAGGGGTTCTATTCCCACACATGGCAACTGTGGATGTTTGTGTATGTGTTTCTTTGTCTGTGTAGGGTGCAATGCTTTTGAGGCCATTCACAGTCACTACAACCTCCATTGCCCTACTTTGGCAAGGCTGCCAAAGTCATTCCCAGTGAAATACACCTTTGGGAAAAAAGTAGCCCAGTATTCTCTGTGGTGCATCCTATAACAGCATAATTCTGTAGTGTGACAGAGTACTTTGGTAGGGGTTCTATTCCCACACATGGCAAATGTGTGTGTTTCTTTGTCTGTGTAGGGTGCAATGATTTTGAGGCCATTCACAATCACTACAACCTCCATTACCCTACTTTGGCAAGCTTGCCGATGTCATTCCCAGTGAAATACACCTTTGGGAAAGGAGTATCCCAGTAATCTCTGTGGTGCATCCTATAACTGTGTAATGCTGTAGTGTGATATAGTACTTTGGTAGGAGTTCTATTCCCACACATAGCAAGTGTCTGTGTTTGTCATTCATATCCTGTGTGGAGGTGGCTGTAAGTGTGTAATAACTGGACTCATTGTGGAGTGGGTTTTGCAAATTCTTATATGGTGGCCCTATTATACGTCACATTGTCCACCTTACAAGATAACAGATGTGACATAGCCGAGAGGCTGGGGTGCCAATCCATACACCTATATGTGACATCAAGGCCTGGTGAACAAAGTCAGAAACCCTTGTATTACCCAGGGAGCACTCTCAACCCATGTCTCATACGCAAACACACTTGCCTAGGCAACAACCACTATGTTGGTAGTACCCTGCATATTGCCCACAGATAGTAACCATGGTGTGATTTCAGTGGACTACAGAGGGCATGGCACCCTGTCCATCAGTACAATAGGCACATACATGCAGACAGTGTGCCTTCATTATGTTCCCCATTGGACACCTGCAACACCTGTGGTGCCATCAAATGTGACCCACAAAGGACATACCATGCCTTAAACACATGCCATGTATGGCCAGATGCCATTGACAACAGGGAATACCTGTATCATGCTATCAATGTAGGTGCAGGGTCAACCTGCTGTCCATTACCAGTTCCTGGCACATGAGAGCAGGACTGGCACATCTGATAATAACAATCTGTGCACACAACATGGGCCAGACACCACAGGTACAGGCCCACATGTCACTGCACATGCATGTGGGATGTGTGCACATCCCAGACAGCATCCATGCCATAGACTAAAGAACACATACATGGCAAGCATTGCACAGTAATGGCCACACACAATAGTTACCCAGGTGACTGGATGGTGAATACAATACCCACCTGTGTGGGACACTCCAGACACTACACCCCTGAGCCACACTGCAGACCATTGTCATGTAGCCTGATGCCAAGGTATATCCTTCACCTAGCCTTGTATAGTTTTCTGACACAGTCACCCACTACACACCTGTGAAGAAATGCATGCATGCATGTCAGTACTGGCACCCTGTGTTTGTGTGTGTGGTGTATGCTGCTTTTGACCACATTCACACTCACTACAACACTCATTGGCATACTGAAGCATGCTGTCTGATGTCAGACACCTTCCCATACCCTTTGCCCATATAACCTCCGGATAACCCCTGTGGTACATGTGATACCTGCACATTACTGTATTGTGGCAAACTAACTAATTAGGAAGTGTATTCCTGACCCTGTCAAGTGTGTCAATGTGTGTGAGTCCCTGAGGGAAGTGTGGCTGTGTTGCCGCTGACACCTGTTCATGTGGACAGGCACCTTTACTACACCTACTGTATCACTACCATATCACTGTTGCAGATGTTACTCACCATCACATATACGTTTGGACAGCTCTTCAACATGTAAGCTATGTGGTGCATGCAATAACTGCATAGACATGTGATAGCAATATACAGTCAGTCAGGGGTTGGAAACCCTGTACTGGAAGGTGTGTGCCACACACATGCTTAGGTTTTACTCTCCCACCTCCATCCTGACTTACTTTGTCTTTGTCTGTCTCTCTCACTCCCTTTCTGGTGGATGTGGAGAACTACACCTTCTTTGTTTAGGTACCAGCTTGTGTTTTTTAAGTGATGCTCATGATCAGCTGATGGCCTCTGCATAAACTGCAGTCCTCCCCTAGATGATTGCATGTGGAATAGCTGTGGTAACATTCCCATAGCCAATTGCATGGAAACACACTCCAATATCTAGGAGCATCATGTTGGTGTTGGGCCTTTTCATTCACTGTGAGCAGGACCTGGATCTGCTGTTTGGCAAACAGCATTACAGATGGTTTTGGGATTTACCTCTAACAACATACACTGTGGAAACAGGCCAACACACAGGAGGGGATGTGCCTGACATGACTACAGAATGTAATTATTGCTATTCTGCATTTGGAGTAATGTCGGTTTAACAGGGTGTGTGTGGATATGGCTGGTCTATATGTTTTAATACCTGTCATGACAATGCAATGTTTTTGAGGAAACCCCCATCTGTAGGGTTATCTGCAGACTGGGAAGTGTGTGATGCCTTTTGTTTCTTGTGTTACTCACAGAACACCTATCTGAGAACTGCAGAAGCATAGTGTGAGGATTGCGGTCAGTACATGTTGACAGCCATGAGAGTTACTGACTTCATATCCCTCATAGGACATATGTCACAACAAACCCTGTTACAACAGTAAATGCATGAGGTTATCACAGCAACATGTCAATATTGGCCCTGTGTTTGTGCCCCCAGCTACAACTTTGTCAACCTTTGCACATATGTCATGTAGTAAGAGGTGCATATGTTCTGTACACCATTATTTACTGACATCATATCTGATAACAAGCCAGAGAGATATCAGCTTGCTACATATGTTATGTATAGTAGGGGTTATATTTGAGGACGTAACCTGGGCATTCTGTGGTAGTGTGTACAGTACTGAGGTCTGTGTACTTATGGTTATTGTCGACAGATGTGTGTATTGCGAATATGTACCTTTGCCTGTGTACATACTGTGGTAGATGTCATTGTTTTTGGTCATGTTCTATCTGATGTTAAATGCTGCTCCAGTGCATGGTACCCTATCAGCTTACATGTTTTTAGGGCCAAACACACACATGTCCCATAGCACAGACAGGTATTGGACCACACTGTGTAGTGGTCCAGTATATGTAGGGTTAGTGTGTGAGTGGCACATATGAGGATGGTGTTGATCAGACAGTCCATATACTGTAATATTAAGCTAGCTTACCATATGTGGCGGTGGCTGTGTTTACATTGGTTGTGGGTATGCACTTTCACACAAGTGTCTGTTACTCTGTGCTGTTTAATGCCTGTAGGGCCTGATATATTTGCAGGTACATATGTATTCCCCCATACGAAATGTAGGCCAGTGTTGTGGCAGTCTGCCTGTAGTTTGCACAGTGCTTTGTTACATGCCTAGCAGCTTAGTGTACTTACCCAGTGTGATGTTATGTCCAAATATTTGCCAGATGAACTGGTGGCCCTCATGTACATCTGACAAAGCAGTGGAATGCTGTACAGAAGTATGCCACTAACTAGTGGATAGTATGTGGCCATGTGACCTCTGCACCAGTGGTTTATATGTGTCAGGACATTCAGGAGTGTGTGAAGGCAAAACCTATGTGGGCATATGTATTCCAGTATTTGCGTGATATACCCATCTACATGGCTGTTAACATCCACATTGTCAGGCTTGGTCTACATGTGTTGCACTAAGGGGATTTGTGTATACCTCTGGACTGACCAGAGTTTGTCAGACTGTCCACATTTATTGGCCATATCTCTTCTGTAGTCCACAGGATCATCATTGTGCTAGCAGTGGTACTGTACTAGGATGTCCTTAGGATGTCTGTCAGTAGCCAATGGCACACATGTTAAAAGCAGATGTGACCTCCCACACACAACATGTCTAAGACAACCCTATTACAGTAGCAACAGTCTTCATATATACCTGCAATACATACCTGACATCCCCTTGCACTAAGAGGTTGGGACTATTGGGTCTGAGATAGGACTCCTCTCCATGTTCTGGACATATGGCGAACATATATGTACATATAATTATCCATATATCTATATAGATATATACACATATACATATCGACATACATATATATATATATATATATATATATATATATATATATATATATATATATATATATATATATATGTGTGTGTGTGTGTGTGTGTGTGTGTGTGTGTACATGTATATACATATAAACACTCAAATATAGACATATGCACAGCAATATATGTCTACACATATACAGATTTAGATACATATGAACATATACTTATGGGTATCTACATATATATTTAGAGTAATAGGTATATCAAAATAGATATGTATGCACATATAGTTATAGATATCTACATATATATCTACATAAATAGGCATATCTGTACACATAGGACGTGCATATATATATAGCTATATATACATATATCTATATATACATATAAATATATGTATGTATATACAAAGAGATCTACACATGGCCATATATAGGATGTACTATACAGATGTATATACAGACATATGTATGACTATACATATGTAAATACATGTAGACATATATCAACATATGTATATGCATATATCCATATTCCAGTCATGTGTAAACATCACAGTTGTGTATACCTTCCCAGATGTATCTCACCGTATATATCTGATATGTGTACATTATGATAAAACAACATATGTGATGCAACAGTCATATTAATAACAAGTACTACACAATTGTGGAAGTAAAGGCAATTATTCAATACTAATCAATATGTGTATTGACAGATATATTGGAAAAACAACAGCTGTCTTCACAGTGGTCATGGTGTAGTGGTTAAGTGTTGTGACTATAGTGTTCAGGGTCCTGGGTTCAAGGGCTGTTCATTTTGTTGCTAGGCAGAAAAAGGGTTGTCGGATACAGAGTAGTTAAGGCAATTTTGAGCAGCTTTAAGCATGTTTGTGCAGGTTTGTGTAAAGCTAAGCAGTGCTAAGTTGCAGGTAAACGTACGGGTGCTTACACAGTGTAGGCTTTGATCACCAGTGCGCAAATCAGCTTAGCTATTATACTGGCACAATGTTGATACCTGCTAAGCATGGCTTAGCCCTGGTAACCAGTTTTCACCACCCAGTCCGATAACATAGCAGGGTAATGACATCTGTAATAAGTGTATGTAATGCTATGTACAATACATGTGTCTATGTGCTGCCATTACAGTAGCAAGGTGTGTGAGTGTCATGTCTGGAACACACAAGTATATGAGGCCTGTACAGCACTGTTATCCATGTGAATGTGTTACATACAGGGGTAGTAGCCCAGGGTACGTGCTGTCACACTGGCATGTAGTGTATCATGGCAGTACTACTGTTGACAGTGCTTTCCCAGGCAAGAGTAGAGTGCTAAATGTAGTACTGACAACAGGTACACCTGCAGGCATAGCTGTACTCTGAGGCCTCCCTGTTGTGTCCCTGGTGTGTGAGCTGTGTCACAGTATATATCCCCTACTGCATAATAATCTGACGTGGAATGTAACTGTAGACTACCGTCTGTACAGCACATGTTAGTGAGGGCTTCCAACATGTAGTTATAGCATACATATTGTTGTCAAATTTCCATCTGTCAACACATTCATCCTACTGCATAGCTACTTGCCAAGCTGATGACTGTCAGTCCCTGTACAGATGTGCAGATGGCAGGTATCCAGCTAGGATATGTACAGGCAACCTATGCTTGATTGACAGTGACATGTCTGCCCAGCTGTGTAAGAACTGGCACATATAGGAGACAACACCCTGTACACACCACATTTTTATTTTATTTATTTATTTTACATTTGCGAACTGGGGGTGTCTGACTGAGCCGAAAAGGCCCTTTTTCAGCAGAGGCCCAGGGAGAAAGCTCCACATAGAAAAATTACAGATACATTTAGTTATTTAGACATGATCAGTATACACACAAATTACAAAAGACATTTTTACAGTGGTATGCAGCACATCAACAGTTACAGTGGAGAGAGCAAACAAAAAAAAATCTTAATTTAAAAATAAAGGTAATTAATAGATTTGTGGTGTACAGCTGAAATTTGGAACATAAATAGAATACATACATACCTAGTACACAGGTACGGTACATACCTTGTAAATTAGCCAGTGTTTGTGAGTAAGATTAAAAACTATTATTAAGTACTCTAGGTTTAGTATGTGTACCTTATCTGCTTTCACTAGCCTGGGGAGCAATCATGGCACTGCCAACTTTGCTTGAGATGTTGCCTGATGATGTCTTTACAGGAGGCTTTGGATGATGTGTTTTGAATGCTAGTGGGGACAAAGTTCCATTTTCTAGCCACTGAACTACTATATAGTGCATCTCCAAAGCTATTGTAGCTGTTGGTGACTTCGAGTAGTAGTTTGCTTGATGATCTAAGAGGTCTTTTGGCTGAGTGATGTACTAGGTATTTGAGGGCAGGACACTTATTGGGGAGGCAATAGATCAAATGACAGAGGCAGAGATGATTGTAGGTTAGGAGGTTGGGCAGTCAGTTCAATCCAGTGGTGCTGTCTCAAAGCAGTACAGTGATGAGTTCTATATGAGCAATTTGCAGCAAAGCGGGCAATTCTGTTATAGCAGGCTTCCATTTTGCTTAGTTCAGTTTTGTTGAGATTAGTCAGAATGGGAGATGCAAGAGTAGGGTGGATAGATGTTGGGAGCGAGCAATGGCTGATCTTGTGTTGCTGGTAAGAAATGGTTTGATACGGTAGAGTGATCCCAGTTTGGCATGTACTTTTTTAATAGTTAAGTTATGATGACTATCAAATTTTAGGTGGGAGTCTATGATTATTCCCTGTAGCTTAGCCTGTGTCACTGGAGGGATTGGAGTAGCATCTGTGGAGTAGATAGTGAATTGACTGTTACCAGTGCTTTTTGTTAGAACTGGTTATTTGGATTGAGGATAAGTTGAGCTTTGGTAAGGTAGTTTTCAACATCAGAGAATGCTAGTTGAGTTGTTTGCAGGAGGGTGGGAATGTTTTGTGCAGCACAGATTAAGGTAGTGTCATCTGCATACTGAATGATAGATGCATGCTGTCTGGAGGTATGGATGTCATTTGTGAAGATTGTGAATAGTAGTGGTCCTAAGATAGAACCCTGTGGGACTCCTATAGTTATGGGCAGCTGAGGAGAGAGATAATTTTCCTATTTCACAGCTTGGTATCTGTCAGTTAAGTAGCTTTGGAACCAGGTAAGAGTGGAATTTGATAGGTGATATTGGTTTAGTTTGTTTAGCAGGATTTGGTGTGAGACCATGTCAAATGCTTTGGACATATCCAAAAAAAAGAGTTGACACCTGCAGGCCTTCATTTTTGAGATGGTTTACTGTGTCTGTGAAGCAGAGGAGGGCTGTAGTGTTACTATGGGCAGGTCTGAAACCATGCTGAGTAGGTGACAGGATGTTGCTGTCTATGAGATATCTTAGCATCTGGGTATGGATGCATTTTTCTAGGATGTTGGCCAGGGGGAGAGTAAAGCAATGGGTCTGTAGTTATTAAGTTCAGTGGAGGTCCCGCCTTTATGTATGGGTGTAATATAGGATATTTTCCAGAGTTTGGGCACATGGTTTTCAACAATTGATCTGTTTATGAGAGTGGCGATTGGGATAGCAATAGCATCTGCTGTGAGTTTCAAGAAATAGTTGGGGAGTAGGTCGGCTGCTGTTGATGAGGTTTTTAGTTTGGACAGTATGCTTTTGATTGATGTGTTGGAAACTGTTTTGAGGGTAAAGCTTGTATTATTGTTATGTCTGTTAGGAGGGATAGTGAGCAAGGAACTGTCCTGTGATACTAAGGATAGAATTGAGTTCAGAAAGTGGGAGTTGAATTGTGTTTCGATGGGAACTTTAGTGTCAGGGGTGGTTGGTTTGGGGGTAGCCTTTTGGGTGGCTTTTAGTAGCTGGTTTACATTTTTCCAAAGTTTTTTTGGGTTGTGTTGGTATTTAGTTTGTAATGTTGTGGAGTAGGATTTTTTGTCCAGCCTAATACATTTTTTTTTGCATGGTTGCATAGTTCTTGGTACTTAGTTAGGCTTTGTGTTTATAAGTTCATAGGTTCATAGGTAGGTTCTATGCTATTGGCCCAAGGGCCTATGTAAGCCTAGCCAACAAGGTTCCCTGGCTTATGCCACCCAAGAAAGTTAATTTCATGTGCCACTGCCAAGCAGAGACACAGAAGTGATCCCTGGGGTGTATTTCCTATTTCCCATTCACTCATCAAGATTTTTCTTGAAGAGTGCTAATGAAGAACTTTGCTTGACATAGATGGGTAGCCTGTTCCAGAGTATGGGAAGTCTCTGGGCAGGAATCTATCCCTCCAGCATGTCCTGTTTATTCTTGTGACAAGGTTTATGTCCCTAGAGCGTGTAGCTCGGAGGAATTGGGATTTTTTAGGTGTAGCATGTCCAACAGCTCTGGGTTTGACATAGCTTTATATGTTAGGCAGAGATCACCTCGGAGTAAGTGATATGCTACGGAGTAAAGCTGAAGTTTTTTGAGACGGTCAGTGTAGGGCATTTGTTTGAGGCATTAATCCTCTTTGTGAGGTACTTTTATGGCCTTTCCAGCTGCTGCAGATGTCTTGTGAGGTACATTCCAAAAGAGGCGTTGTACTCTATAATGGGTCTAATGAGTGTCAAGTAGAGGGGAACAATGACCTCTTTTTTCCTGGATGAGAACCCTTTTATGATGAGGTGTGCCACATAGAAGGACTTCCTGACTACTGTGGTGATGTGACTATCAAAGGAGAGACTACTGTCCACCTAGGTCCCAAGGTCTCTTATCACACATTCGGTGTTAAGTAGATTGCTGCCTATATGGTAGTTCATGGGTACAGAGTTTTTACCAAAGGGGATGACACTGCACTTTTTGGCATTGAGCTTGAGACCATGGCTCTGACACCAGGCATCTGTCTCAGCGAGGCCCTTCTGTAGGATGTCCACATCATTTGGGGACTTGACTATGGCTCCTAGTTTGCAGTCATCTGTGAACTTCGTTAGCCAGAGGCCTTCTGTGTTAGCCCGTTTCTTTGTTTTTTGATAGGAGAACCAGGCAGTATCTTTGAACTTGAGGATTTGTTTGGTTTCTTTACTGAGCCAGGGGTTTGTAGAAGTTCTAACCTTGATTTTGCACAATGAAGCGACAGTGTCTAGGTGTTGCAGAAATGTTTTGTTGAAATGTGCTACAGCCTAGTCAAGTGGTAGGGTTTTTAGAGGAGTCCAGTCACTTTACAGAGTAAAGTGTTGACGACCTCAGGAGAGAGTTTTTTTTGTGTTTCTAGTGGATATATAGTTAGTGGTTTTGCATATGCTTGTTCTACTACGTATAAAGTATATTATATTGTGGTCACTTAATGTGTCTGGGAGACTGCCTGTGTGGGGGTACAATGTGGGGTTGTAAGTTAGGACTCAGTCAAGGATGGATTCCCTTTTAGATTTTTTATCACATCTAGTTGGAATTTGGACTAGCTGCTGGTAGCCATGGAGATTTATTAGATTACTTGTTGGTTCTGATATGCAGGCGAACCAATCTAGGTTTAAATCCCCCAGAATAAGAGTTTCTTGTTGAGTATGTGGAAGAGCACCAGGATAAGAAGTCTTCAAGGCTAGCAGGTGTATTACCAGGTGGAATATAGATCACAATTGTGGTGATGACCTTTTTAGGGTGAAGTTGAAGTTGTGAGATAAGTATGTCCCAATTATTGGGAGAGGGGTAGGAGTTTGGTAATTGATGTACAGTTAAGTTGGACTTGTACAGTAAGGCAGTTCCACCCCCCCTTATGAAGTGATCTGTATTGTCTAATGATGTTGTAGCCAGTAGGGAGAACTTCTGAGTTAGCTATGTTTTTATTTAGCCAGGTTTCTGTTAAAGCAACTATGTCTGGTGAGTAGTGTGCTATTGTGGCCTGGAGTTCAGGTATTTTATTTTTTGTACTTCTAATATTAATATTTAGCATTAAAAGATGTTTGACTTTGCTGCTGTTGATGATTTGCCCAGGGATGAAGATAGTGGGGGTGTTATGTTCTGACATTTGTGTTGGAGCAGTTAGTGTTGGACAGGATGGATTTGGGCCTGGGCTGGGGTAGATATTCCCACTTATGGTGAGCCTGGTGTTAAAATGGTGATACAGATGTTGGAGTTTGGTGAGGAGTGTGAGAAAGTATTGTGTTTTTTTGGAGTAGGAATGAGAACATATGTGTTTAGTTCTGAATTAGTCCGTTATATAGTTCTTGAACAATTGTGGGCAGATATTATAATGTGCGGTGTCTGTATATGAGAGTGCATAATGTAGTGTTGTGCTACTATGTTTAGGGATATTGCTAGAGTGATAACTTGTGGTGTTATAAAGAATTATGAGAAGACAGACTAGACTTGGTTGTGTGATAGTCATGGTTATAAAGATTAAGTTGGTTCTAGGTGGGGGGGGTCTGAATAGGAATTATAGGGTTGCACTATATGTGGATGGGTAAGTAATGTGGGTGATGTAAAAAATGCCTAGTGGGGATGAGAGTGATTGGGAGCATTTTGTGTGGAGCAAGTTGGTGTGGAATAATGTGATATGATTTGAGGAGCTGTGATTGGTGGAGGTGATGTGAGGGTGAGCTGTGGGTGTGGCTGTGATTACTATAAATGTAGTGGTAGTGGGGGCGGGAGGAAATAGGGGGCAATGCAGGGGAGTGGAGAGAACCTGAGCATTAGCGAAGGTGAACGGAGCGGGGCAGAGCCCACCAAGACAAGAGTAAAAAGTAAGTATTACTTTATAAATCTGAACACTTTAAACAAATTCCTGAGGTCTAATGGCTTACCAGCAAGCAGAATGCAATTGCTGAAGAGCACTTGTGTCCTGGTGGGAGACTTGAAATTTAATGATGGCTCCATGCTCAGCAGGATTCTAATATAGACTTATTATTAGGGAGGGAGATAGCACAAGGGGTGTAAACCAGGTGGAGTGCAAAGAAAGGAATGCATGGGTACTTCCACTACACTACCACAGTCAACAGAACATTCTTGGGTTCAGGTCTTCATCACAGACACTAACCATGTGTTGTAATACATGTTGCATATATGTCAACTGGATCACCTCAGTGACCATGTGCAGGAGGCACCCAGAGGATTGGCTGGTGCATGTCACTCTCACCCTGAGGGTCACCACGATAGTATATGTTGATAGATTGCCTGCTGCCACATGGCAGGTGGCAGGATACCACTGTACACAGATCCCCTACACAACCCATCTCTCTATGGACAATAGCTAGGCACACAGCTATGACCACCTGCAGTGATGTGCCCCAGTACTGATACGTGTACATGTGCATTACTGAGGATAGCAGTGTCTGTGTGTTAGCACAGCTGTACTTGGGAATTCCATGAGGGCCTTCACAACCACTGCAACACCCATTGCCATAATCAGTTGTGGCTGCTGCTGTATGGGACATTACATGTACCCTGTTATGCTCCTCTCCCTACCGTCTACATGAACCTTTCAGTATCAGCACAACAGTGTTGTAGAAATGGGTCGATAGGCATGGGATACCCATTGAGTTTTGGCAAGTGTGCGTATGTGTGCATGTCCGTATATCTGTAGGGTACAGCATTCCGAGGCCACATACTCCTATTACAATACACATTGCCACATAGTAGTACAGATAGTGTTGTTGCTGCCCATAGGTGAGTAATGAGAATGCAACACCCTACTATGCCTGTGGCATGTGCATTAGATGCATATCTATGTAGTAAGACTGCTGGAATATACAATGAGTTGTATTGCAGTCGTGGGCAATGTGTGATGATGGGTATGTCAGAGTGTCATCATGGGTTTCAGGGAGTAGAATATCCACTGGGGATCTGAGTGCTGTGCACACTGTCATTACACCAAGGTACACCTGGTATATGTCCCATGTACCACTTTATGGTGACCACTCTCACCATCAACCATACAGGTAACTGATACCGCAATCCAGCCCAGTTATGCATGTCCTGTGTGCAACCTACCTGTAACACATTGGACACATGGTCAAGTTAGTTAGCAGCGATAGGCCCAGGTCTCTTGGGTGCGTCTGTCTGCCTGTTATGTGTCTGTTAATGTGTATATGAAGGTATGCCACACTATGTATTGTCCATATACACTCATTACACCCCCATTAGCATATTGTACATGTCTGGGGATGTTCTGCATGTAACATGTAACCTGGAACACACCTCACCCTAACCACTGTGTGGTGTGTGCAATGAACGCCACACACTTCAGTAGCACTATATACCTAGATAGGGGTCTAGTCCCAGTGTTGCCAGGTAAGAGTGTGGATGTATGTGGATGGGTCTACATCAGGTTGCAGATTATACATGTCCCAGCGGGTCAGCTGTCCATGTGGCACAGGCAATAACTGTTATACAAACCTGTGACATGTGTTCAACTGTACCCCAGATATCTCACAGTCATAGTGTCACCACAGTGCCATACCCCTTGTGGAATATGACTGCAGACCATCCTCCTGCTGACACATGTATACCTACAACACAAATGGATAACATTATGGAAACCACAATCAACCAGTGTTACTAACAGCTATAATCCATCATTGCTGGATGGCTACACTACCTGACATGTATGCATTAAACTTTACTCCTGACAACAGCTATAATGCATCATTGCTGGATGGCTACACTACCTGACATGTATGCATTAAACTTTACTCCTGACAACATGTTACACTGCAGCACTTTGTTACACTGTAGTACAGTCACCGTGTGCATCAGAACCAAATTAGCCTGTCTCTGCATTGATGTTATGGATGACAGGGATGTGGCACATTTATCATCATATGCACAGGGTGCGTTGTTGGTTTGCCAGAGACTGAGGGTGGGCCATACATTTGATACTATGTGTGTGGGTGAGGGGTGTAGTGAGGTGAACTGGGTGTGGTGATGTGGTGTGTGTAGGTATGGGGTTGCCCTAGGTGTGTTCGTATAGTGTGCAGGTATGCATGCAAACAGTTCTGCTATCTGGCTGCCCTACACAGGTGTTTATGGACAGCTGCAGACCATACCTGGCAGGGTGTGCAGTTTATTGCCTCTGGCCATGGACACATGGACTGTGCCTGCCTGGGGTTCCAGGGGCACGTCCAGGTACAGGCCTCAATGTGCTACTCTCCCCTGATGATGACAAATGTCCGCTGGAACCGGGTCCCTCCTGGGACTGGCCAGGACCACATGCTCGTGGCTTGCTGTGGTGTGGTGTGGACAGCACCCCCCTGCAGTGCCAGGGATGGAACTGCCACCACAGGAGCCCCTTGGTGTCCTAGCATGTCCACATTGACTGCCAGCTGTTGGTGTTGCTAGCTTATGTCCATGTGGCCATCGCCAGACTCCCACCACATGTTTAAGTATGGACAAACCACGGTCGATGAGGGCCATCATCTCACCAGACCATCTATCCATGAGCTTGGTATAAGCACGGATGGCACCAAACAGTTCATGGAAGTTGTCACTTGCAGATGTGAAAGCAGCCCTCTGCAGCCTCAGACCCTGTCTGGTGTAAGGTTCCACACGTGCCTGCACTGCCATGACATCCTGAGTCATGCACCTGGTGATACCAGTTGTGGCACATCTGCCATGGCCATGATGACCCGTGGCCCTACCACAAGCACCCTGGGACATCTGCCTACGTGGTGCCCTGCCAGACATCTGGCTATGCCTGCTGTGACCAGACACAGTAAGCATGGTTACCACACTCTACTGTGCACTGCCACCAAACACCAGCTGTCCCTCAATTATTGCCACTGGTGATGGGGTATGTATAGGCACTGAAACTGTGTGCAGGGTTGGGGTGGCTAAAAGGGGGATATCAAATGACGGCACTGTTTTGGCCCCTGACAACCCCACCTGTGCCTCAACAGTATTATCATCATCTTCGGTGTCTGTATGGAAATCAACATCAGATTGCATGCAGGAGGGACCCTAACCCACCTCTCTACCTGTGGGGGAAAACAAGAAACGCACTTTAAGACCTGTAAAGCATTGCATAACAGTACACACCTACACACACACACACACACACACACACACACACACACACACACACACACACACACACACACACACACACACACACACCACTTTAATACCTTCCTGTCCATGACTTTACAGACAGTCCCATGGTTACTCCCATGCTTTCTACATCCTGCATCACACTTGGTAACATACACTTATTAATACCACTCATTAATGTATCATTCCTCTAAATGCCTAGACAAGTGATCACAACACAAGACCTGTTACTCAATTATCTCCCTGACCTGAGTGGAGTGGTTTTATGTGGCTTCACTGCTGTCATTCACTGTTCACCCTGTATATGTCGGGACATCATGAGCATGGCCCCTATATGTGAGGGGCTACTATGTTCACTCCATAATATCACACACTGGAATGTCATGTGTAAGTATTGCTCAGTACATGCTAGATATACTGCTCAACCAAACTATCATGTGACAACTGTAATATATGGATACACTCCCTGGTGTTGTCTAGTAATTCTCCAATACATCTGTAGCGCTACATACGTGGGTTGCCAGTCACCTCTCTACTGAATGCAATATTAAGGGTATACCTGATGTCTACCTTCCCTCCCAATGCATGTTCCATGCTACAGACCTTATTATATTATCAGCTGTCCTGTGATTATATCCACAAGTATTCCTGGTATGTCATATGTCAGTCCATGTCCATGTGCTGCACAATCCCAAAGGGTAGTACTGCTGTATGAACAACCCCACAATCATACATGTGGATACATGGACACCCACACCCACACACACACACACAAACACACACACACGCACACACACACACACACACACACATACACACAGACACACACACATGCATCCTACATGGATCAACCTCCCTCCACTTCACCAGAGTGACCCAACAGACAAAATAACCACCCACCGACACACACACACACACACACACACACACACACACACACACACACACACACACACACACACACACACACACACACACACACACACACACACACACATACATACAGGTGAGGTTGCACAATGACAGTACACACAGTCCACTTATTACCCATCTGTCAACATGCATAACATATGATACACAACACCATGCAGTGCAGCTATAGTCAATCCATGCTAGCAACAGTATACATGTGTGTGATGCATGTGCTGTGTTAGTAGGTGATGCCCCTCCCCCTGGATACCACTGCACCCATGTACATAGTATTGCTGTGCACCTGTTCTGCACCCTGCCATGTAATGTGCACCAAACCTCACAGGTGTACAACCCACTGCTGAATGTGTAGTACTGTGTCAGTTATGTCAGCTCTAATGCTCACAGCCCCTATGTTTTTTGGCAATGCATACCTGGGATGATATGTGGACAGATGTCATTTGTGAATGCCTGATGTCTGGTTTAAAGATCTCAACATCAGCGGACCATGTATGATCATTCCAATACTATTACACTGACAACTGTCAGAGCATACCATGGCTATGGGGAGTGCACACATCCTTATTTATATGACACACCATTCCTTGATCTGCCATGGGACCACATCACCGCATATATTAGTGCATGAGCCTGATATGTGACATATGTCCTGTACATTCACATGCAGGGTCTACAGAATGTGTTAGGTGTGCAGATGCTAACCATGATGCATACACTCTGTGTGTGCATATGTGTGCACACCCTTATCATGAAGGTTTGTTGCACCTATTATTATGTGTACTACAGCAGTCACTACTCCCGGCAGGGGTATACTAGAATGGGCCATCTGCATTTGCCAGTGTATGTTCAGTCTACCCTACACATGTCCCCCAAATTTGCATGATTGCAAGGTCTACTCATGTGCACATCCCTTGGTGTTCACACACTGCCGTCATTATTGCTGTGTGGGTATGGTTACATCTGCCACAGTTCCTGAACCTGACTGTGTGCAGATACGGCAATTCTTAGCATCCTTAGGATCCCTGCTGCAGTGCACTGGTGTGTCATGCTGACACCCCCTCCCCACCTTCAGCCTTTTTGCAGATGCTTAACAAGTAAGGCCTACACATGTGTGTCAGTTTGCAGTGTCCCATACACTAAACACCATGTGTTACAGCCTAGTCCCAACTGATAATGTGGACCACAGTAATATGTTATGCCACAGGGTAACTATAGCAGTTGCCATTGTACTACTGGTATAAACACTGTTGTTGCACTGTATATGGGTGATGTTTCACACATGTCCCTACTGAAGGCTATGTTTCCCACCATTATGTTACTCCCTGTGGACACATTCCACAATGATAGGATGTTAGTTATCTTACAGGTGACTGGCATACCCTTCCAATACCCCATCATTGTCACCACTGTGATGCCATGCATTTAACAGCAACAATACGTGCACATGCACAGCATGCATTCTGGGCAGGTGTATTAGATGTGTGCATGGAATATACCATAGCCATTACATGCCCGGTGTATTGGCAAGCATCAACATAAACCATACTCACCAGTTACAGGCTGCTGCCTTGGTGGTGTACCGGAGGGACCTACATAAGAGGGTGAGAGATGCAAAGTCAGTGGCCACACCTGTGGCATTGCTACAGGGTGGGTGCAGCATTACAGTACATCAACAGTACATGTCCGTAATACTACCACTTATGCACATCTGTTTATTACTACTATGCAGTAACAAACTATATCTATGACATGTCAGATATGCATGATCTACCTGTACAGATGTGGATGCATACTCAACAGTGGTCTACTGATGTGCCCTGTAGCCTTACCTGCACACTCCTCAGCTGGTGAGTGGGTAGCACGCACCTCCACAATGGTGTCCTGCAGTGATTGGCTGTGCAGATGGGCAGGTGCCATGAGGCTAGTGAGAAGCTCCTCAACACGTGTTGGGGGTGGATGGAATGGCCACCCTGTTGTGAGGTGATCCCCCTGGACTGCAGCAGCACACTGACGGGCATTGCAAAGCAGGTCAGAACAATGATGCTGGACCTGCTCATAACTGTGGTTGTGCAGTCCAACATCATTAACCCTGTGGACTAGGTCATTCCACAGGGCGGTCCACTCCTGCTGCTCATGGGCGGTCTGGTCAAACAGGAAAGGGTAGTGCTGGATTAGGTAGTTTAGCACTATTTCATTCTCAGCAGCTGCGTAAGCAGGGAGCCGTCCATGTGACATCTTGCCTGAAAGATATAAAAATGGAAACAGGTCTGAGCAACTCATACAGCAAGGTTACCACAGTTCTTAATACACATCTCTGTCACCCCCCACCACATCAGCGACAACAAATTGTACACACAAGTCAGGTATGACTACAGATTGCCTACCAGTGGGACTGATATTGTATTGCACCACGCTTTGTGCTATGTGTTTGTAGCCATGTTCCCTGTGTGGACACTATCATTGCTGGCCTGTTACAGGCTATTCACCTGCATTCCATTGTCAGGGCCACTATGGTTCCATATATGCCTGTGGTATGCTTGCTATGTGACTGCTGCACATCTGACATTCTGTGTTATTGGGGATATCTATGCATGCTGTTGGACATGTTCCGGGATTGTATAGACTATTACTACCCACATATGTTCTATAACAGTGACATAATAGCATGTTTAGGGAATGTTTGCCAGCAGAACCACCTATCCAAACTTACCTGCTCATGTTATCAGGCCACATCACATGTGGGACCCTCCCTGGGGCCTCCTCATGTACTGGTACAGCACTACCTTCAGGTGGAACCACGTCTGGGTATGTTGTTCCCCCCCGGAGGCATACACAGACATGATCTTGTCCCCTGAGGTAAGGTCCAGGGTCTGTTCCATAGTGGGCTTCACAGACACATGTGGAATGTGCTACATCACCTTGAGGCACCCAGTACACATTCAAAGGGTCCACATGCTCCTCCTGCTCAGCCTCCCAGCCAGGAACCTTCAGGATGTGGACTGCTGTTGTGAGTAGCAGTGGGTGGGAAGCTTGTTCCCACTGTGGCCATATTGGGGCCCACGGGGCTTCCACATTGCAGACCATACACACCATCCAGGGTGTTTACCCACCACATGTGTCACATACCACCCCTGTTCGCTGTCTTCTATATCTACCAACCTGGACCACATCCACAACTATACCTGTCCTATTTCCCCATATTCTCATTCCCTACTACACAGACAAGGGCAATGTGGTCCCAACAAGGGGTTGACATGTGACATACTCTTCCATGTTGCACACACTGACAGCTGTATATATCTGTGTGTATTGCTACGTGTGCTGTTCCCTCACACATAGCATGCAGCACTGTGGTGGTAATATAGGGGTCATGTATTTACATACATATATGTGTGTGTGTGTTTGTATATATGTAGACATGTGCATATAGAGATATATCTATATATGTTTAGATATATATGATGTATATATATATATATATGTTTATATATATGTCTACATATGGGTATCTGTATATCTGTGGACATACATATATATATATATATATATATATATATATATATATATATATACACATACACACACATATACATACCTATATATGGGGTACATTCAGACATCAGGTCCAGAATCTCAAAACACGTTCCTGCATAGCTGCACTGTTCTGCCTTGCTACAACACAGACAGGTGCCACATATAGACACAACCTAACATTAGGGGGGTATATGTAGGGTCAGATATTATCCACCTAAGGCATTCCAGCATGGTACAATACAGGTTAACCTGAGTATCCTGCAAGTAGTGGGCTGTGGAACCCACGTGTCCATCATTATGGCATTACTTCCACCACAAGTTATTGTCCACAATAATATACATGCTTCCCATTACACAACACATGCTATGATGGCTTACATCTTATCAGTCAGTGCTGCTCTACACAGTTGAAGGGTATGGCCCACTACCCACAGGGACAAACTCTATTGTCCTTAGCAGTTGTTCAGCTGAGCATCATTGCAACAACAACACCTGATGGCACATATAAATCATTCCACAACATCTATCCCATTATTATGGACCAAGTACTACAGTCAGTTACGTGCATATAAACTTGGCATACCTGTTGTGGGAATGATGTCTCTTCTGGATAGTTTGCTGGATGGATGTTTTTTTTTTTTTTTTTACCTTTCACTCTCTCTCTATCTTGGTCTCTCTCCAGTAAATGCATTGAGCTGCTTTGAATAGATTGCAGCATGGATTTTGTAGATGATGCACATGATCAGGTGATGGCCTCTGCACCAATCACTGTTCCTGGGTTAAATGAAGCCATCAGTATTAAATGTTTCTTAAAAGATCATGAAGCATATGTTTTATAATGTTTGTTATTGTAATGTACTCAATTATGCCTATTCTATAGTGCATAATGATGAATGAAGAGTTTGCTTTTTGTAAAGGGCTCTTTAATTATGTTTTTACACTATGTAATTGATTAATTGATTTTAATTGTGTGCAGTATTTAAAGGAATGCTTGATGTAACATTCCTTTTGGTTCTGAAGAAGTTTTTTATGAAAGCTTTGAATAAAGTGGAAGTTACGCTAGTCCGTGGTTTCGTATTTTCCAAGTCTTGAGTAGTTTTTTTATCTATTTTTTTTGTTCAGCTGCTTTGTCGACTTTTTGATTTTTGTTGGCATTTGGTGGTGTCACTATAGTTGTTTCTCCTAATGATCCTTTATTGGATTTGAGTCTTCATGACACTACTAATGGGTCCGAAGGGACTTTGACTCACCAACTGGTCAAACTTCTGGGTGATATACAAAAGACTTTATGTGTCTTAACTTCTGAGCGTAAAATTCAGACACATACTGAAGGAGCTAGTGAACATATTTTTAATGGATCTGATGAGGATGTCCACACTGTAATTGAGGTTAGTACTGGTAAATCTCATAGAAATGAGTTGGAAATTACATCTAATATAGGGCGGAGAGCTGAAAAGCAAAGTCCTACGTATGCCAGCATTGCCTCTGTTCTCTCTAGCAGTAAGGATCCATTTAACAGTAAGAAAAAAATTACTGACTTGATTTATCAACCACATTTCAAAGAAAAATGTGAATGTCTAGACAAACTTTTGAAAAAATACAAAAGTTTGGATATTGAAAATAAATATTTCTTGAAATGTATAGAATTAAATATAGTTATGAAAGGCTTGAGATTTTTTAAATGCTCCAATGGTGTTTCAGTGACTGATCCATTCTTTAAGACTCTGGAACAATTTTTCAACAATACGGGGGTTACTTTCCTCAAGCTATTGATAGAACGCAATTCTAACACGATGAGAAAAATCAAAGATGAAATTGTGGCTATTGAAGACAGCTTTGTATCAAAGCTCCATATTAAGTTCAGTGAAAGAAATGAACGTTACACTTTTAAAAGAGATAGAAGAGCATGAAAGGTTGTTGATTGAGAGAAAGAACAAAAAACTGAAGCGTGACATCAATGCATATAGTACTGGCACTGCTTTTTCCATTTTTCTTAAAACTGAAAGAAAACAACTGTTTGGCAGACCTAACAACAAGTGGTCCACCTTTTCTTCAGTCTACCTTAAATCCAATGCACAAGGAGCTTTATTTAAGCAAGCGGGGCATATGGGTAATTTTGACAATGTTTGTGGATTCAGCAGTGTCTCAGAAACTGAAGATTCTATGGTTAATGTTGAAGAAACGGCTGTTCCATCTATACCTAAAACTTTTGATAAAGAAAACAGTGACACTGCTATCAAACAGGGTGTTTTTTTAAGTTCAGAGAAAGAGAAAAGTACTTGCAAGCAGCAGAAGATGACCAGAAAGAAGTCAAGATTAATGTCCGAATCATCCACAGACGAGTAGGTGAGGGTAAGTTTGAAAAGGACATTTTAAATTTATCCGACTGTATTTTAAACAAATTTCATGTTCAACTGTTAAAGTTAGGTTTAAATTTCATTCCTACTAGGCGAGCTGATGTAGTTGAAACCATCATTGATTTAAAGAAATTTAATAGGAAGTTAAATTTAAGATATATTTTGAAAGATGTGAGTAAAAACAACAGCATGTTTTTTAAACCTTCTAACTTTAATCCAGCTTTAATTCATACTATTCAGGTGTTTGAAACAACATGCGAGAATGAGATTGGAGCTTTGCTCAATAACAAGAGTCAATATTATTTTAATAACTTGAATGTCAACATGAGAAAAGCTATGAAAGAGTTAGTGACTTCTAGAGACATTGGAATAATGAAAAGTGATAAGGGAGGGCTCACTGTCTTGATGAATCAAAAGGATTATATTAATAAAATGGAATCTATGAATCTATGCTCAGTAATGTGAATGAATATAATATTGTTTCGACAAAGGACATAGAGAAAAGTTTCAGATATGTTAACAGCTTTTTGTATGAAAATTTGATGTGTAGTAATATGGATTCTGCAATGTACAATTTTTGTGAAGTAGAATATCCTAGAATAGGAGTGATGTTTGGCATTCCTAAGAGTCACAAAAGCCTAGCGGACCCTCCCTTCAGACCTATTATTTCTGCCTCGAATTATGTCACAGTGGGTATGCCAAAAATGATTGATGCAATGCTTAGTCCTATTGTTTGTAAAATGAAGTCATATTTGAGGGACTCTTGGGATTTTTTAGATAGTATTCATTTTGTGAATGAAGCTCATTTATTCAGTCCAACACAGCACATTATGTTTACTCTAGATGTAGTGTCTTTGTACACGTCCATACCCCATGACAAGGGGATAGAAGCAATGAGAGCATTTTTACAGCAATGTAGTAATATATCTAATGGAGAAGTCAGTTTTTATTGTGATTCTATGGAAGTTATTTTAGAATGTTTTTTTTTATTTTATTCATAGATTTTACAAGCAAGTTCAAGGAGTTGCGATGGGGTCCCCAGCAGCTCCGGTTTTTGCCAACTTAGTTATGGGGTGGTGGGAACACACCATCTTGGACTCCTTGAAAACTGAATTCAAGGTCATTTATTACAAAAGATTTATAGATGATTTAATTTTTATTTTATATGGAGGGGTTCGAGAAATGCAGTTATTTTGTAATAAGTTGAATGAGGTTTCTGACTTCTTGAAGTTTGTTGTGGGATGTTATGGAAATTCCATTAACTTTTTGGATGTAACTTTGACATGGAATGCATTGGGAGAAAACTTTACTAGCAGTATTTTTCATAAAGAAACTTTCAAGAATAATTATTTACATGCAACTAGTCAACATCCGAAATTCATGCTGAATAATATACCTAAAAGCCAATTCATACGAGCTAGCAGGATGACGAGTGTTAATGAGACATTTATTAATGAGCTTGAATTCATCATACAATTGTTTTTTGAGAGGGGGTACAGTGAGATTTTGTTAAGGGAAGCAGCTGATGACATCTCTAAGCAACGTGCAACCTTGTATCCACCCATTTTGAAAAATAGGCAAACACTCCAAGTTATGGAAACTGGAAAGTATACTGAAATTTTATGTTTCAGTATGAATATGAGTGTTGACAATATAGGTATACGTAATATTAAAAACAATAATTGGAAGATCCTCGAAGGAAATGCTGATTTAATGGCAGCCATTAAGGGGAAACCGAAGTTTGTTTATAGGAATGAACATAGTCTGAAAGGAGCATTTGAAAAGGGGAGAGATAGAAGCACATGTAGCATTAAGAAGGGGCATGCACAAGTGTCATGACTGTTCCATCTGTAGGTTTATTTTAGAAGGTCCCTACATTCAGCTTCCTCACATACTTAATACCATAGGGGTCCCTGGTAGTTTTTGTTGCAAAACAAAAGGAGTTGTTTATATTGCAGTGTGTGACAAATGCTCATCATTTTATATTGGTATGACTACTAGAAAATTAAATGTCAGAATGAAGGAGCATATGTATAATATTAGATAAAAGGACAAAAAACAAATATTTTATAAACATAGTGTTGAAAGTATTGGTTTTTAAAAAATTTTGTTTTCTATCCTGGAGCACTGTGAACCTGACATCAGGGGGGGTGATTACAGGAATTTTTTGACTCAAAGAAGGGCTAGATGGCAAATTAAACTACAGGCGGATCATTTTTCTGGGTTAAATGAAGCCATCAATATTAAATGTTTCTTAAAAGATCGTGAAGCATATGTTTTATAATGTTTGTTATTGTAATGTACTCAATTATGCCTATTCTATAGTGCATAATGATGAATGAAGAGTTTGCTTTTTTGTAAAGGGCTCTTTAATTATGTTTTTACACTATGTAATTGATTAATTGATTTTAATTATGTGCAGTATTTAAATGAATGCTTGATGTAACATTCCTTTTGGTTCTGAAGAAGTTTTTTATGAAAGCGTTGAATAAAGTGGAAGTTACGCTAGTCCATGGTTTCGTATTTTCCTAGCCTTGAGCAGTTTTTTGATATATTTTTTTGTTCAGCTGCTTTGTCGAATTTTTGATTTTTTTTTTTGGGAACATGGGGTGTAGATGGGACACACTTGGCTTATTACTCTCATAGTTTGGGGAGTTGCTAGAGTGACAGGTTTGTTCTTATAGATGTGTGACAATCAGTTGTAGTTCTTGTTTGCTGCCTATATGTCTGGGATCATCCTACTAACTTCCTAGGGGGACAGAGTGACAGGCAGCAGATATGGGCCAATTTACTGGACATTCTGGACATATATATACAGTTGTGGGGTATGATTCCATATGCAGACTACTCCCACTCCCAGGATTTGAACCATGGCTATGTGTGCTAAAAATACAACAGTTCACATCTCAGTTGCATGTGCTATTTGGATTTTTTTATTTGTCTTTTCACTGTGTTCTGTCTGTGTCTCTCTCAGTTGTACTAAATGACCTCTGGGGATTACACCAGCCATATACAGACATTCCTACACATTATATTTAGGTTACACAGTGTGGGTAACAGTGTTTAATACAACAGTACTATTAAGTAATTGCAACTCTACATTATCATATGATACCAGTGTAAACACATGCAGTCCAGCAGTTAGACCTTCATTGTCAGACTATTATGCTTTTATTTGCATACAACCTATATGAGACTCTTCCTGCCATATTCTCTGGTGTATACAGTACTTGCCTTAAACAATACAGGTTTTATACAGGCAATTAAGTTGTTAATGCTTTTAGATTTATTTCCTATGACAGTACATGCAAGAGTATTACTAACCTGCCTCGCATCACAACCTCTCCAAGCGACATCCATGGGCAACCTGGTTCGCAGTCCGCTCACTTGCCACTGTGAAGGACATGAGGAATATTTAGCCATACCTATCTATAATATACATGAGCTGCCAATTATTAAACAGGTAGTGGAGTGATACTTATACATAGCTGGGACCTCCCCTATACTCCTAGCCTCTTGGATCCACTGTTCCAAGAGATCCCTCTTTTGCTGCACCAGTTTGGGGTATGCCAGTGGCGCTGGTGAGGTCACTGGACGAGACAGTCCCAGGCTTCCACTTTATATTGGGAACCCTGGTACTGGCCCCACAGCAGTCTTTACTCATGGTCTTTGACAAGGAGTTCTGCCATGGACTCTGGACTCCTGGATGCCCCAGCACTGCACCTGAAAGCACACACCCTCTCCCATTCCGGACATAGTGCCTGCAAGGGGAATCTACAACCAGTTATGAGATGTATTCCCGCCTGTTGGGTTTAAATAGGGCCAATGTCCCACACTTTGCCGGGATTGGATGGTTTTGAAACGGCTAAGCTATGGACAAACCTGCTTAACTAAGGTTGGCATTGTTTAAAGGGGTATACCAATGAGCAAATTGAGTTAGCTGGCCTACACATTGCTTACACCTACTAAGTTGGCCTGTGCAATGCTTAGCATTGCTTAATATTTAATTTGCATTATATTTGCTTTTTGACATTGATTTATTATTCATTATATGTTACATATGTATCTGGTATCCATGATTCATTTGTACGTACACTGTATGTGGTCCTTGTATTTATTAGGGGACTTCAACACTTTATTTCAATTACACCTCACATCTGGGCTTACTGCAGTACTCTAGTTCACATATTTATGATATGTAATAGGTTATTGAACATAAGACTGTATATAGATTCCTTTCACATGTTCAGTTTTATTTTCCTATAGTGAGGATTTGTTTGGTGATACCTCAATCCTATGCATTGCTGTGCTGGCATAGTGGTTAACTACTGTGACTATAGTGTACAGGGTCATAGGTTCATAGGTTCATACTAGGCTTTCTGCCCTAGGGTATTTATAAGCCTAGCCAGAATGTGTTTGGCTTTTGTCACCCATTTTAAATTAATTTTGCTATGCCCTTTTTCGAGGTTAGTTTACTGTGCCTCTGTCTAACAGTGACACAGAAGTGATACCCAGGTTAAACCTACAATCTCCCATCCACTCATCAAGATTCCTCTTGAGGAGTGTTAATGAGGGACTCTGCCTAACCTGGACTGGGATTTTATTCCAGAGTGAAGGGAGCCCCTGTGTTATGAATCTGTCCCTCCAGCATGTCCTATTTATTTCAGTGCTGAGGTTCAAGTCTCTTGAGCGCATAGCTCGATGGGATTTGGATTTTCTGAGGTGCAGCATGTCCACTAATTCTGGGTTGGACATGGCTTTATACATCAGGCACAGATCGCCCCTGAACAGGCGGTATGCCACTGAGTAGAGCTGGAGTTTCTTTAACCAGGCAGCATATGGCATCTGTATGAGCCTTTTGATCCTCTTGTTGAGGTACTTTTGGGGTCTTTCCAGTTGCTGCAGGTGTCTGGTAAGGTACATCCCAAAAGGGGCATTGTACTCAATTATGGGCCTGATGGGAGATGAGTAAAGAGGCACGATGACCTCCCCTGATCTAGATGTGAATCCCTTCATGATTAGGTGGACTATATAAAATGTTTTTCTAACCACTTTGGCCACGTGGTTGTCAGATGAGAGACTGCTATCAACTTGGGTCCCCAGGTCCCTAATTACTTCTTCTGTACTTAATATATTACCACCTATGTGGTAATTTGTGGGTACTTTGTTTTTGCCGAAGGGGATGACTATACACTTTTTGGCATTTAGCTTGAGGCCATGGCTCTGGCACCAGTTGTCTGTTTCTATGAGGCCCTTTTGGAGGATGCTTGTGTGGGCTGGAGAGTCGATTATGGCACCCAGTTTGCAGTCATCTGCGAACTTGGTCAGCCACAGTCCTTCCGTGTTGGCCTGTACCTCCGAGAAATATATACCGAACAAGAGACGTCACAGGACTGAGCCTTGTGGGATGCCACTTGTAACTGGTTTGGAGTCTGACATGGCTCCAGCAATTCTAACCATGTGGGTTCTGTCCTTGAGCCAGTTTGCAACCCATCTAGTGACATAGGGGTTTATATTTAAGCTGGTGAGCTTATCTATAATGCCCGAGTGGGTTATTGTATCGAAGACTTTTGCGAGGTCCAGGTAGGCTGTGTGGACCACCTTCCCCTCATCAATGGCCTTGGTGACTGTTTCAAAGAAATCAACCAGGTTTAAGAGGCAAGATCTGCCCTTAACAAAGCCGTACTGGGTAGGATCCAGTGTCTGTAGGTCCCCAATATCTTTATTTATGAGGTCCATGATGACCCTTTCCATAGCTTTGCAGACCAAGCTAGTCAGGCTTATGGAGCAATAGTTTCCAGGATCTGTTGAGGCACCACCTTTGTGGAGAGGGACCACTGTTGCTGTACACCACTCTTTGGGTACATATCCTGTAGTAAGGCTGAGATTGAACAGTAGTTTTATGTTTGGGTTCAGCTTTTCTTGGAGTTCATGTAGGACGCAGCCCGGGACACTGCCTGGTCCCATTGATGCTGTGTTTTTTGCTTTGGAGAGGGTGGCTGTTACCTGAGCATCTGAAATGTCAGGGGGGCAGCACTCTGCTGGGATAGATATTTGCCCTTTTTGGTGGGGAGGGGGGGGAGTTTGCGCTGAACCTGTCAGCTAGGATGTTGGCAATGTCTGTGGGTTCAGTGTATTTTTTCTCATTTTGGACTAATTCTGAGCATATCTGGGAATTCACACCAAGGTTCCTAACATAACTAAAGAAAGCCTTGTGATTATCCTTAGTGTCCTGTGCAATTTTTCTCTCGAAGCTGGCCTTAGACGATTTTATGAGTACCCGTAGTTTTTTGCTAATACTGATCAGAGATGCCTTCCCTTTTTGGGATTTTGCTCTATCATTTAGTAGCTTTCTCCTTCTGTTGTATAGTTTGTTTATGGCTGGGGTCCACCAGACAGGACGTCTGCCTTTGGAGGATTGGGTCTTGGTTTATTTGGGATTGCATGATCCATGCATTCCTGAAGGTGTTCATAGAATGCATTTATAAAGATTCTGCGGTCTGGGCCGTATTTTCCACAGGCCCGGGGGCTTTGAAGGATTCCACCTCAGTTTTGAGGAGTGTGAAATTTGCTTTAGAGAAGTTTTTCACTGTGGTTTTCTGGGCAGGAGGTGGGTTCGGGATGTGAATATTCAGTGAGATTAGTTTATGGTCTGATCTTACCAGTGACGGATACACTTCTGGTCTGGAGCATAGTCCCCATGTTGGTGATGATCGGGTCCAGTATGTTTTCCCCTCTTGTGGGAGTGGTAACAAGTTGTTCCATAGCATTTGAGTTTATAAATTCTAGGAAACTTTGGGCTAGGGTGTTGGAGCTAGAGTAATGCTCCCAGTCTATGTTTGGGTAGTTGAAGTCGCCCAATATAATAGTGTTTGGAGAGACCTTCATATTTTCCAGTGTTTTCAGGAAGGCCGAGTGGGGTTCCTGGGTTTGGGAGGGTGGTCTGTAGCAGGCTATAAACTGGAAGGCAGTTTTACCCACTGTTAGTTGCACATGGATAGTCTCTGATGCTTCGTGCTGTGCCACCAACCTGGAGGTGTGGGTATCTTTGACGAATATTGATACTCCCCCTCCTTTTGTGGTTCGGTCCAAGTTTTGGGGCCGAAAAGCATGGTACGAGGTATAACCTGGTAGTGCTGGGGTGTTCTCGGGAGCCTTAAACCAGGTTTCTGTTACTGCACAGATATCGATGTTCTCCATGCTAAGGAGAGTTTCGAGTGCGTGCATCTTGAGGTTTTGACTTCTGGCATTGAGTAGCATTACTCTTAGTTTCTTATCCCTTGTGATACCTATGGAGGTGGGTTTGTCTTTTGAGCCTTGCCTAAAAAAGGCACTATGGGGGTAGAAAGAGCCTTTGCCAATATCCGAAAGCCCAGGGGTGACAGGTGCAAGCCGTCCCTAGTGAAGCATCGTGGCTTGTTGAGCATGTCATCCCAGGCTGACAGGCATTGGATCACTTTTGAATGACACCAATACTTAAGCCAATTGTTGAAATTGATCATCTTGTCTTCATATTGTGACATCATTCTTGGTGAGGGTAAGATGCTACTCAAGGTCAGGGTCATACCGGCCTGGGCCACATGCTCAGAGAGCTCCTCTGTCTCTTTGTGTAGTCCAGGGAGGTACGTCTCAGGTCATTCACACCAGCATGGACAATGACTGAGTCATATTTGTACTTGCCTTGGAGTGACCTGAGTGCTTGTGTTATGTGGCGGATCCTAGCGCCCGACAGGCAGCTCACCGTGACCTTTTCCTTGTTCAGCCTGGTGAGCGGGACGTCAGTGTGCCTGACGATAGAGTCACCTATTACAAGTGTATCGGGTGTGTTGTTTAGCCTTAAGGGCTGTGACTGTTCGGCACACTGGCTTTGTGAGCTATGTGTTGCATGTGTTTTGTTTTGGGGTAGCAGTTGCTTGGGTGTCTGCTTTGGAGGTCTCTGCTGCTTAGGCAGATTTTTATTTAGAGCCTCCGAGTATGTTTTTGTGTGTTTGTGTTTGGTTTGCTGTCGTAGTAGGTTTATGTGAGACTGGAATTGTAGTGAGTGTGGTTTCCTTCTCCTCCTGACTGGTTACGCCAGTACTGAGTTGAGAGAGCTTATCCTCCAGTTTGGCTATATGGATGCATCTCTCACATGTGTTGGAATTTGTTGGGAGGAGGAGAGGGTTGTCTGTGTACATGAGGCAGTTGTAATATTGCCTCAATATTCCCAGATTCATCAGCTGGACCGGAGTGGAGATTGACAATTGACCTTTGGACATGCTAGAATAGTATTGGGAATTCCTTTATAATTGAAAAAAGGGCCAATGGGGAACAAGGTACTCAAGGGGAGTTTGTGAGGGTGTAGTGCTTTTAATTTTTTAGTGCTGACTTATATAATTGCTTTAGTGAGCAAGTGCCAGGTAACTTAAATGCAATGTGTTACAGGTAACTTAAATGCAAAAACAACAAACAGTAACTTTCTTTTAAGTGAAACAAGGAAATAAGTACAGTAAGCAATGCAGATATCACTAGGGATCCACAGAAGCACTGAAAAGCTGCGTTTTAGGTGGTATTAGTGTTTCAGGGAAATAACAAGCAAACAAACAACAAGCATACAAACAAAGCTAGATTCAGCAGGCCTGGATCTAGTCTACGCTACAGCAAACAAGGTGTACCAATTTCAGTAAGAAGCAGTTCAAATATGCAGGCACTATAAGCCTTTAACCAGAAATTCCCACCTCAGAAGGGCAGAGTCCAGCCTCTCCTCCCACAAGAGTGCAGACCACAAACCCTTTTAATGTAAAATAACAGGCCTGAAGCCCAAGTGCTTAAACCAGAATTAATACACTTTTAGAATAACAGACACTGAGCCCTCAATCAGCAGTTCCCAACTTAGAAGGATGTAAGCTACCTGTTCTGCCACTACAGTGCAGACCACAAACCTTCCTAATGTAAAACAACTGGTCTGAAGCCCAAGTGCTTAAACTAAAAGGCTTAGAATGAGTTACACCAAGCAGTAATAAATACAACTGAGTACTTTTAAGATTATGCAAAAGCAAAATAAAGTAGGAAGAAACACAAATACAGTAAAAGCAGAATTTTTTTTTTCAGAAAAGTAGCAAAAACAGTAGTAAAAACAATTCACATGTAGTGCAAGCTGGCACACTTGAGTATGTAGTAATATTAGTCCACACACAGTTTGAAAAAATGTAATTAAATTAAAAAGGAATAAAAGCAAGTGCAGAAAGGGTTTATTAGGTAGAATGTGGTAAAGAGATGGGCCTGGGGGAGTGTCCTAGATCAAATCTACAGTTGGGCGGGCACAGCAAAAGCCACCAAATGACAGTTTCAACAGAGATACATATGAGGAATCACAGTGCAAATTATAACCAAAAGAATATATACTGATATCTGTATATTTGCAGAACAGTAAGACAACAGATATCTAAGTAACAATTTAGCTCTATAATACAGAATAATACAAAAAAATATACTCATCTCTATATATATGCAGAGTCTTGTAAGGCTGTCTCTCAACAATCCACTTTAAATGCAGGCTGCTATTAACAGCAAATTAAGGGAACCTTGAGTTAACACACAAGCTATAGAAACTAAAATGAGGGAGGGGGTGGGGAAGACAGTTTCAACAGAGATAGATATGAGGAATCACAGTGCAAATTATAACCAAATGAATATATACTGATATCTGTATATTTGCAGAACAGTAAGACAACAGATATCTAAGTAACAATTTAGCTCTATAATACAGAATAATACAAAAAAAATATACTCAGCTCTATATATTTGCAGAGAGTCTTGTAAGGCTGTCTCAACAATCCACTTTAAATGCAGGCTGCTATTAACAGCAAATTAAGGGAACCTTGAGTTAACACACAAGCTATAGAAACTAAAATAAGGGAGGGGGTGGAGAAGACAGTTTCAACAGAGATAGATATGAGGAATCACAGTGCAAATTATAACCAAAAGAATATATACTGATATCTGTATATTTGCAGAACAGTAAGACAACAGATATCTAAGTAACAATTTAGCTCTATAATACAGAATAATACAAAAAATATACTCTGCTCTATATATTTGCAGAGAGTCTTGTAAGGCTGTCTCTCAACAATCCACTTTAGATGCAGGCTGCTATTAACCCTGGGTTCAAGATCTGCAAAGGCTGATTATTTTGTTTCTGATAAGAACAGCGGCTGTTGCATACAGAGTGTTTAGGCACTTTTAAGCACTTGCAAGCAGGTTTGTGTGGGTTTCCATGAGGGTAAGCAATGCTAAGCTCCAGTTAAATATGCTTACAGAGAGTTAGATTCAATATTGCTTAATCTGTGTGCGCATTGCTTACCCCCGCACAAACGGGCTTGCTCCCTCTTACTACTGCTTAATAGTGCTTACACTTGCTTACTAGTGCTTACTCCCACTTACCAATGCACTAATTTAGACAGTAATGGCTAATGGTTCTTGGGAAGGTGGGGGATTTGGAAGCTGTATGGAGTTATCATTCATTACACTTTTTACCAGCATTTGTATCCCTGATTCCTGTGTACGTATACTGCATGGGGCACATGTGATTATCTGCGGACTTTGCAACATTATGACACTGACACCTCACATCTGCATTTAATGCAGTACTCCACTTCACAAATATATGTTATTTAGTAGGTTATGCAACTAAAAATATTAGTTAAAGTGATTTGACATGGAAAAATGGAATGTGCTGTAGTAGGACTCGAACTGTGAATGACTGCTCATAAGGTGAATGCTCTGCCCACTACACTATTGCTATACTGCTTTGTTTGCATCTATCTTGCTTTTTATCCTCTTTTGCCATTTAAGTTGCATTAACTGTAGCTAAGCGATGGGCAGACCTGCACACCTATGGTTAAATTTCATCTACTTCATAAAAAAAAATATCTTTATATTTGTTGTTTTAACTATTGCTCTTGTACACATGTGGGAATGTTGCTGGGGGTATGCATACACCTATGAGTGGTCTTGCTCATTCTTTTAGGACTTGTCTGCTTTTCTTCATTGCAGGGCCATGTATATTCTGAGAGCTCTGCTCTCAGACACACCCCCTGCACTCTTACTTGCTTTGTGTAAGATTAAGAGCTCAGGTAGCACGCCTTCATTAATATGCATGGTGAGCTGCCGTCCTGCTCCTAAACAGCCTCTTCTGTGCCAGACTTAAGATAGTCCTGCATGGGAAGATAGTGAATCCAGGGGACTGTATATGCTTTTGAGAAGCTAAAGCTTCTTGTTTTTTAATGTATTTGAATTTTTTGAAATACTTTTATTAAATTACCACTTAAGACATAGGCACACATTAATAGAAAGAAAAACAAACCACATTCATTTTTCCATGCATTATACATTAGATATATGTTTTCTTTATTTCTAACAAATGTCATGTGCTCAAAATTACATAAATTTCATTCCTTCTCTTAAACCTCGCTATTTCTTCTGAACATTTTTCTGCATGTATTAAACCTCACTGCTCCTCCTGAACATTTTTCTGCATGTACTGTTCCCACGAAGTCCGTGCCCATGTATTTCTATATAATTTGCTCTTTCTCTTTTCTAAATATACTATTTCCAGTTCTTTTGTCTCTTTAACAATATTCAGTACTTCAGTTACAGCTTATTTAGGTTCATGGGTTCATAGGTAGGTATTAGGCTATCTGCCCGAAGACGTTTATAAGCCTGGCCGGAATGTGTTGGCTTTTGTGGCCCTCTTAGATTAGTTCCCTGCACCTCTGTCCAGCAGAGCCACTGAAGTGATCCCTGGGGTAAACTTTCTGTTTCCCATCCACTCGTCAAGGTTTCTCTTGAAGAGGTAGTAAAAAAAGTTCAGAAGACTGGATTAACACCCAGTTTACACCTCAAGGCAACAATGAACATGGAAAATAAATAAAACAGGTTGACCACGGCTGAAAAATCCAAGTATACGTCCACTTTCTCTTGAAGAGGGTTAGCGAGGAGCTCTGCCTAATGTAGACTGGAATCTTGTTCCAGAGCATGGGAAGTCTCTGGAATAGGACTCTATCCCTCCAGCATGTCCTATTTATTGTTGTGGTGAGGTTTAGATCCCTGGAGTGTGTGGCTCAAGGGGATATGGTTTTCTTAAGTGGAGCATGTCCATCAATTCTGGGCTGGACATGGCCTTGTATGTCAGGCAGAGATCACCTCTGAGTAGGCGGTATGCAACCGAGTACAGCTGGAGTTTCTTCAGTTGAGCTGCATAGGGCATCTGCTTGAGGCCAGTGATCCTCTTGGTAAGGTACTTTTCTGGTCTTTCCAGTTGTTGCAGTTGTCTTGCAAGGTACATCCCAAATGGGGCATTGTACTCTGATGGGTCTGATGAGTGATGCGTAGAGGGGCCCAATGACCTCTTTCAATCTGGATGCAAACCCTTTTGTGATTAGGTGGGCCACATAGAAGGATTTTCTAACCACTTTGGCAATGTGATTATCAAAGGAGAGGTTACTTTCTACTTGGGTCCCCAGATCCCTTATTACGTCTTCTGTATTTAGGGGGCTACCACCTATGTGGTAGTTTGTGGGTACTTTGTTTTATCCAAAGGGGATGACTATGCACTTTTTGGCATTTATCTTGAGGCCATGGTTTTGACACCAGGTATCTGTCTCAGTGAGACCCTTTTGGAGGACGTCTGTGTCAGCCGAAGAGTCAATTATAGCTCCTAGTTTCCAGTCGTCTGTAAACTTGGTCAGCCATAGTTGTCCTGTGCTTGCCTGTACCTCTGAGACGTATATGCCGAACAGGAGGGGTCCTAGGACTGAGCCCTGGAGAATGCCACTTGTAACCGATTTAGAGTCAGACCTGGCTCCCACAACTCTTACCATGTGGGTTCTGTGAGCCAGTTGGCATCCCATCTTGTGACGTAGGGGTTTATGTTCAGGCTGGTGAGCTTGTCTATAATACCTGAGTGGGGAATGTTGTCTAAGGCTTTTGCGAGGTCTAGATAGGCTGTGTGGACCACCTTTCCCTCGTCTATAGCCTTGGTAACTGTCTCAAAGAAGTCCACCAGGTTTAGGAGGCATGCTCTGCCCTTAACAAAACCGAACTGGGTAGGGTCCAGTGTTTGGATGTTCCCAGTGTCTCTGTTAATGAGATCAATGATGATATGCTCCATAGCTTTGCAGACCAAGCTAGTCAGGCTTATAGGGCGATAGTTCCCAGGGTCCGTTGTGGCTCCACCTTTGTGGAGTGGAATGACCGTTGCTGTGCGCGACTCTGTGGGCATGTAGCCTGTGGAGAGGCTGAGTTTAAACAGTGTGTTTAGGTGAGGGGTTAGTTCATCTTTGAGCTCATGTAGGACACAGCGTGTGACACCGTCCGTTCCCATTGATGCTGTATTTTTGGCTTTGGAGAGGGCTGTTTTAATCTGAATGCCTGTGATTTCAGGGGCACTACATTCTTCTGGTAAAGTTATGGGCCCTTTTGGTGGTGAGAGGGGGGTGAAGTTTGCACTGAACCTGTCTGCTAGGATGTTGGCTATATCAGTCGGCTCAGTGTATTTTGTGCCATTCTGCACTAACTCCGAGCAGATCTGAGAATTGCCACTTAGATTCTTGACATAGCTAAAGAATGCCTTGTAGTTATCTTTGGAGTCCATAGCAATTTTTCTTTCGAAGCTAGCCTTGGATGATTTTATGAGGGAATGTAGTTTCTTGCTGATACAGATCAGGGATGTCTTCCCTTCTTGGGATTTTACTCTTTTCTGTACTAGTTTCCACCTTCTATTGTATAGCTTTTTTATGGCCGGGGTCCACCAGACTGGTTTCCTTTTCTTGGAGGAGTGAGTCTTGGTTTTCTTTGAGATAGCACAATCCATGCATTCTTGTAGGTGCCCATAGAGTGCATTAGTAAAGGATTTTGCAGCTTGGACAGCATTATCCTTTAGCATGGGGGCTTTGAAAGTTCCCACCTCAGTCTTAAGTAACGTGAAGTTTGCTTTTGAAAAGTTTTTCACAGTGGTTTCTTTGACCGAGGGTGGTGGCAGAATGTGGATATCCAGAGTCATTAGTTTATGGTCAGATCTAACCAATGAGGGGTTGACCTCTGGTGTGGAACACTGATCGCCCATGCTGGTGATGACCAGGTCCAATATGTTGTCACCTCTGGTGGGGGTGTTGACAAGTTGATCAAGGGTGTTTGAGTTTATAAATTCTAGGAAATGTTGGACAAGGGAGTTTGTACTTGAGTAGTTCTCCCAGTTAATGTTTGGGTAATTGAAATCACCCAATATCAGCATGTTTGGTTGGACCTTTATGTTTCTCAGTGTTTCCAGGAATGCGGAGTGGAGGTCCTGGGACATGGTGGGTGATCTGTAGCAAGCTATAATTTGAATAGCAGTTTTGCCCATTATTAGTTGCATGTGGATGATCTCTGAAGCATCGTGCTGTGCCACTAACCTGGATGTGTGGGTATCCTTGATGAATATGTATACTCCCCTGCCTTTTGTATTTCGGTCCGGGTTTTGTGGCCAAAATGTATGGTATGAGTTGTAGCCTGGTAGTGCTGGGGTGCTCTCTGGAGCCTTAAATCAGGTTTCTGTTACTGCACATATATCAATTTTCTCCATACTGAGGAGTGCCTTGAGTGCGTGCATTTTGAGGTTTAGACTTCTGGCACTGAGTAGCATTATCCTCAGTTTGTTGTTACTTGTGCTATTTATGGTGGTGGGTTTGTCTTTTGAGCCTTGCCTAAAAAAGGCACTATTTAGATTTTGATTTCCATTTTCTAGTAATTGGCACTACTACTACTAGCACTACTTTACAAAATTGCTTATCTTTCTTCTTATTGTTTCCTGAGGTATACTGTTCAAGCTGTATTTCAGCAGAGAAATACATAGTTTTAATTATGTTTGTAATGACGAAGCTGCACCTTTAAAATAATTTCCTGTGAATGCCCTTTGACAGATGACATCACATTAGGTCTTCCTGTCATGGTTGCTGTGCACGAGGATCTAGTAGATTCTGAGAAGTCAGGTGCTGAGCTCACTGGCAGTGGTGAGCTGTCAGTGCAATCTATGCTTGAGGATTACCCCAGTTTTAATCCTTATGTTGATGAACCATATAACAGTTGTGAAAGTAGAGAATCAAGTGAAGTAGATGGAGAGGAAGATGCTGGGATATGGCCACCTCCATACAGAAGTATGCACTGAGTTGGAAATCATGAATGGTATGTTCTTATACTGTTCTGATGGAAAACTAAGTATAACTTCATTACAGTATGCCTATGCTGTTGCCTTTTAGATTTTCTTTTATTCATTTATAAACAAATGTCAGTCAATGACCATGTGTGTTTCCCATATGTACACATTTAAAAAATTGGATAGAATTCTTGGGAACATCTGAAATTGCTGGTAAAAATAACCAAGAATACTGGAAATGATTGTATTTTTACTGCAGTTATAAAACATCCAATTTCTATTCTTTTATTTACTTCTGTTGCTTCTTTCCAAATGTTATTTTCTCTGTTGCTCACCACACAAATCAGACCAGAATCTGAGCATACAAAATGCCCAGTATTCATTGCGGTTTTTGCAACATGGCTTTATTGTGTGATCAGGCTTTTATGAGCAGCAGCCTGCCACATGATAGCATCTTACATGCATATTTATTTATTTATTTGATATTTGTTGGCCGGGAATGTCTGACTGAGCTTGCACCCTTTTTCAGCAGAGGCATGGGGAGAAAAGCTCCACAAATTATTACATACACCATAAAAATGTTTACAAAGAATACAGTATGTATGAGGTTATATAAACATGGGTTATAATGCTTGGATTCACAATTGTAACATGAGAGTGTGATAACATGATGTGGTGGCTGATAAAGCAAGAGGCAAAATGTCCAGGAAGTAAAAACACTTGAATTTAATTTTAGAATAACAATAGTTCCTTAATGTTGTTACTGTCATAGATTACTTAGTAATAGCCAGTTGATTATCTGAGTTCAGAGTTTTGTTGTTCATAGTTCAGTGAGTGGAATAATGAAGGATTGCAAACAGGTCAGTTTTCTGTTTGATTTTCACTACAGCCACTTTTTTCAAGTGAGTAACCTCAGCTGAATAATGCTTGGAGTTGGAGGACAAGCTGGCAATGTTGATTAGTTGTACATTTTTTAAAATGTAATAATGGGTCTTTTTCTTTCTTGTCCTGACAGGCTCACTCAGACCAGTTACTTTGCAGGTAGGTAGGCACTTGCAGTAGGGGATCTTTATGGATGAAACTAGTTAACCTAGTAGCACTTGCACTATGTTTTTTTATCCTGTCAGGGGCAAACCAAATACTTTACGAAATTAGCCAGTGGCTATGGGAACCATTTGTGAATGAAATGATTATTTGGGTATTGGGGCTGTTTATATAAGAATAGGATTTGCATTATTTCTTTTTGATCCTTGCAGTGTCAGACCACATACTTCAAATAAAATTAGGCTGTGGGTATGGGGGCTATTTGTGGATGAATTTGTTGTTGTTGTTGTTGTTATTAATATTGTTATTATTATGATGTTATCCAAGCAGTGTCAAACCAGATACTTTAGGAAGTAAGGCAGTAGTTATGGGGCTGTTGGTGTATGCTGGATGTTTAGGGATAACTTGTTTTCTTTTATCTAATATGACTTGCACTGTCAATCCAAATACTTTAGAAAGTTAGGCAATGAGCATGGGGGATATATGTGTATGAAAGGATTGGCCTTAATATTTGCTGTTGTAATTCTGGCTTTGCAGGGCTAATATGCATTTGGGTTGAGCACGGTGGGATACATGTTGCGACAGTTTTGGGTACATAAAATATATATAAATCTTATTATTGTTATTAGTGTTATTATTATTATTATTATTATGTTTATTAATTCATTATAGCCAAGTCCAAGTAATGCCTCCAGGTATTTCTGTAGGTGCATTCTACTGCTGCATCTAGGTTTCAAATATTGCTTGTTCATGTTTGTTTTTATGATTCTATGCTATATACGGAGTATAAAATATTTCATCTTAAAGCTTACACAATAGCAAACACAACTGTATTGATATTTGACCTCTGTTGAGTGCAGGTAATGGGATATTAATTGTTGTCCATACAATACTTATTTATATTGTCATATATTTCATTTTTTTTCTAAAAATCTCAGCATCCAAGTAGCAAAGACAGAACTCCTTAGCCTCATATGAAAACTCTCAACTGGGTGAACAAAATGCTGCTGACAGTATGTGTGTAACTTGAGTGGTTTCTGATGTATTTTAAGTTATTTACAAATGTTTTCTCTGATTAATTGTTAAATCAAAAAATACTGTAATAAAAAGATCAATACACAGGAGGTTCAGGTTCAGGTTCTTTACTAGTGTACACCAGGAGGCAAAAAACGTACAAGTACAGAATTTTGTCTGAATGAAACAGGAAGAACACAACTTTTACAGTATTTCTCACTAGTATTAACCCACCAGGCTGACGTAGTCAGTCACAAGGGGTTTACATCACTTTAGCTTACAATATTCTATTCATCTAAAATGCTGATACTACATTTTGCTTAAAAAGTTTTTCTGGTAAACAACGTGGCCTTGCTAGCCACCTGGTTAGTTACAATACCCTTTTACAAAAGTTTCCACTCAAGGTTCTAAGTTAATTTAAAAATAATAGTAGATACAGTTCTCAATACATTTCTCTTGTTACATATTATCACTTCTTCCTTGCAGCCGGTGCGTTATCTAGCAACATATACAAGGTCGATTGCTCAAGCAGGAAAGAGCAGAAGATTCTCATTATTTCACACATTTAATTTCCTGACCCAGCAGATAATCACTTGTGAGAAGCATAAACATTAATTCTTGCTGAGTTAGCAGCTGCTGGGGTCAGAGGCCAACTTGCAAAAAGGCACACTGCAGTTTCCAAAAGCTTCTTGCAGTTTCATATGAATTCATTTTTCTTGTCATAACATTAATAGAATAAAATGCATTATATCTTTCTTATTTCTTAATAAGCACTAAACATATACATTAATACATATTTTTCTAACATTTTCCCCCGTTAATACTTTTTATTCTATTCTCAGAAGTGAAAACAGTCTTATTTCTTCTCCTAACCTCTTCCACTTAGGATTTGCAGTTAAGAGAGTCATTCAGTTTAGACTTCAAGGAGAATTTCATTTGGAACCAATTCCTCAAGTTCAATGTCTTGATACAAGGTTTCAGAGATAGACATATCTATAAAATCTTTAATTAATCTTTTCATGCAGGGGATTCCACAACAAACACATGCTCCTAATAGGAGTAACACACACAAATGGCAATCAGAATATTCATTAGGATGGAACCCCACCCCCCAAACAGATTCTGGAAAAAATCCGTCAGAGGGTTTGGGCCTGATTTGGTCATGGCCGACACCTGCTGAATCATCTCCAGATGGTTATTAATTTCATGCTTATTATCTGGAATATATGCACAGCATTCTTCTTTGATAAGCACGCATGTGCCACCTCTCACTGCTAGGGTGAAGTCAAGAGCCATCCGATTTTGCAAAACAACAGTTCTCATGGCATTCAGTTCATCAGTCACTAATTCAAGAGCAGAAAAAGTTGCATTACTCATTACTTTGAGAAGTTTCGACAGTTTTCTCAGCTCCCAAATCGATTTGACTGCACCATATGCTGGGAGTATACCTGCCCAAGATATAAACTGTCACTCAAGTCCATATGAGTCAATTTGTCTTTGTCCTTCATGGAATTATGGTCTTTCCAACCTGCTTCAACTCATCCTACTGGATTCACAGGTTTCTCGATTGGATCTTTGGTTTTCTTGGAAACATCTCTCATGTTCCATATTTTACCCAGAGGTAATTCCACAGTGTGTCATATGGCTGGAACCAGGTAGCCCAAAAAACAACTGCCGGACCAATTCTCAGGTAGCCATTTGTATGCCTTTTTCCCACACACAAAATAACAGTTTTCAACTTTAGTGCTAATACGCACCAACCCTGCATGAAACATTTTCTTATCTATGATTGACAATTGTTTAATCAAAACAGGATTTCTTTGTATCTCATTCAACGTTGTTTTCATTGAGTTCAAGTATGAATCATAGTTAGTATTGCAAACAGTACCCCCACTTCTAGTCTTAATATAACATTTATAAGATATTGTTATGTTACAGTTACTCCAGCCCACCTGGAGAGTATCATTTTTGAAAAAATACACAATCCCTTTTTGTGTAACAGGTAAATACAATGCTATTTTATCCTGTGATCTCACAGTTCCTATGTCAAAAAGCAAATTCTCCCAAGTCTCATTGATCCCTAAAGGAACAGCAGACATTAGTAGTCCTCCATATGCTGTTGGTATAGCTGTACAAACCCAGCAGTTTGAAATGTTCATAGTCTCAGCATATACATGTTTAATTGCTAGGTATGTGTTAAAGTTTGGATGCCAGTCTATGGGTGATTCATCACGTTTATCCAACTTTACTTGTGTGGTTGAAGAAAGGAAGAACCACAACAAAAAGAAAATCATCACAAGTACAGTTAGTAAGTGTACACTCAATAAGATGATTATGCAACATTTCTGAGGTTGGTCTGTATTTCTATTCTTGGCCATTTTGTTCTTGTTGCGTAACAGTTACAATGTTCTTATCAAGTTGAAAGTTCTTTACCAGTTTACAGTGCATCAAAGGGATCCAAGATGACCTTTCGGCGATTTTTGTCTGCAGTAGGCGTGGCCAGCAGTACCTGGTACGGTCCTTCCCACTTCGGGCTTGCCCAATTCTTCCTCTTTGTTACCTTCACCCAGATCCAGGACCCCGAGGCTAGAATCGCTTCCAATGGTCTGGTCTGTTCTTTATCTGAAAAAGAGTTAAACTGCAAGAGAGATTTATTTATTAACAGTTTCCGCATATAACTAGCTAGTGAACTATCAGCCTCCTGGTCTGTAGGCATGAGAGCTTTCCACTGAGGTACATAATATGCCCTCCCAAACACCATTTCAAAAGGAGTTAAACCCTTTGCATTTGGAACTGTCCGCATACTCAGCAGTGCCAGAGGCAGATAGTGCACCCAGTTCTTTTGGGTTTCATTGACTAACTTTCTAAGTTTGTTCTTGAGGACTCCATTGTGCCTCTCCACCCGTCCTGCAGACTGAGGGTAATAAGCACAATGGTTCTTAAGGGAAATCCCAAAGAATCGTTTGAACTGTTGCATGGTTTGATTCACAAAATGTGTAACATTGTCACTATAAATTCTTTCCGGTATGCCAAATCTAAGAATAATCTCCTTTATGAGGGCTTTTGCCACTGTTGTTGCATCCGGATTCTTGGCCGGAAAAGCTTCCACCCATCTAGAAAACATATCTACAATGACAAGGCAGTACTTTTTGTTATCGCATTTGTTCAGTTCTATAAAATCCATACAAATAGTATGGAACGGATATGGTGGTGTAGGAAAACCTTGTTTAGGTTTAAATGCCCCTTGTACATGACGTTGGTTACAAATATGACATGCCGCACAAAATTTTTTTGTGTAATTTGTGAATCCATATGTTTAGAATATTCGGTTTACTAACTGTACCACCCCCCCTGTTGAGACATGGCACTGCCCATGGCTCAACAAAGCTGCATATCTAAACAAATTAGACGGCAAAATTGTTTTTTTCTCTTTGGAGATGTACAGCCCGTTTGCAAGGATTGCTCCATGTTTTTCCCATTTTTGTTTCTCTGCTTTTGTCGTAAGCGTATGCATTGTTTTTAACATTTCTAGGTCTAAAATTTCAGAGGGTTGTAATTCCTCATCTAAAAGTAAAGTTTCTGAGTCTGAAGCTGCTTGCTTCATAGTTGCATCAGCTCTCGCATTACCTTTTGAAATTCTGTCCTGCTGTTTCGTATGAGCTATGCATTTGCAAATAGCTACTTTAGTAGGTAACTGAATAGATTCTAACAATTCTAAAATAAATTGCACATGATTAATTGGTTTACCACTAGATGTTATCATCCCTCTATTTTTGCACTGCTGTGCAAAAACATGTACAGTAGAAAAAACATACTGACTGTCAGTATATATGTTTACAAACTTGTCTTTTGCTAAGGTACAAGCTCGTGTTAAGGCAATCAATTCTGCTGCTTGTGCAGACAACTTATGTGGTAAGGATTGGGCTTCTAAGGTTTCAGTGTCTGTAACTATTGCATACCCCACTAGATTTTTCCCTGTAGGGCCCCTTCTGCATGAGCTGTCCATGTAATATGTCACCGCGGCCTTATCCAAGGGAATATCTGTGAGATCTTGTCTGGGTAATGTTTTCTGCTCAATTTCCTGCAGGCAACTGTGTGGTGTGCCATCCGCAGGAGTTGGGAGCAAAATTGATGGATTTAATGTCGTGCATCGTTTAATTGTCATATGAGGTTGGCTCAACAGTATAGTCATACAGGAAATGTGTCTAGCAGGAGAAAGATAAGCTACCTTTTCTTGCAGTAAAATTATCGCAACCACATGAGGCACTTTCAATGTGAGAGGGTGGAATAACACCACTGAGGCTGAAGCCTGTACTGCCATTGCAGCTGCAACCACTGCTTGCACACAGTGGGGCAAGGATCGCGCCACTGGGTCTAACTGTGATGAATAGTAAGCTATGGGGCATTGCTTATCCCCATGTTGTTGTGTCAACACTGATGTCATATATTCTTGCTTACAGTCTACAGTTTGAAAGAAATGTTTATGATAGTTTGGTAGTCCTAAGACTAATGAAGAAGCTATCAATTGCTTCAACCTGCAGAAAGCTATTTCTGCTTCAGGTGTCCATTGTAATAAATCCTGTGCTGCCATCGGCTTTTTGTATATGAGGTCGGTCAGTGGAGCAGATTCCAAAGCATAGTTTGGTATCCAACTCTGGCAGGAGTTAGTTGTTCCCAGGAAGGACATCATTTCCTTCTTGGTCGCTGGTTTGGGTGCTTGTAAAATCACTGTTTTTCTATCCTCATCTAGTATTCTACCTTCTTTGGATATTACATATCCTAGGTATCTCACTTGTTTTCTCCAAAGCTGTAGTTTTCCTTTTGTTTACTTTGTGTCCCTGTGTTGCTAAGAATTGTAACAGTGCTATGGTATCCTCCCTGCATTGCTGCTGGGTGGGGACTGCTAGCAAGATGTCGTCTACATAAAGTAGAATTTGACTACCCCCCGGTGAGGTGAATCCCACCAAATTACTAGCCATTTCTTGTGCGAATATTGTTGGACTCTCACAATATCCCTGTGGTAGTCGAGTATAGGTATACCTTTTCCCCTGAAATGTAAATGCAAACCAATATTGGCTATCAGGATGTATAGGTATTGAAAAGAAGGCATTGCTGATATCTACCACAGAGAAATATTTTTGATGAGGTTTCAAATCATTTAACAAAGTGTGTGGATCTGGCACCGTAGGTGCTCTAGGTGTTACTGCATTATTTACAGCCTGTAAGTCCTGAACCATACGCCATTCCCCGTTTGCCTTTTTAACAGGAAATAGGGGTGTATTACATGGTGAATCAGGAGATTCTACTAGTACTCCTTCTCTGAGTAATGCTGCTATTATAGGTTTGATTCCTATCTCTGCATCCTTTCTCAAAGGATGTTGTCTCTTCTGTGATCTGAATGCTGACTTTGGTGTAATAGTAACTGGTCCTGCTGTTCGAATAAGTCCTACATCTGACTTGACTGTTGACCAAAGAATCTTTGGTATGTTACATAAGGCTTTCTCCTCTTCTTCTAATAAGAATGCTAATCAGCTATCCTCGCTAGACTGCAATTGTACAGCTGGGTGTGCCTGTGTTAACCAATTCAGTTTTTGTTTCTGTATTCCCTGCTCTGATAATTCTAAATCAGTTTGTTTCTCCCATCTCGTTACCTTTTCTCCTAGGTCTGCCCATTTTACATTTTTGTTCTTAGTTAAACTGACATGTGGTAATCGATTAGATTTGTATAGTGCAAGGAATTCTTGAGGTAATGAACAGCTAACAACACTGTTTCCCTCAGTATCCCAGTACAGATTACGTAACACTAATCTGTTTGCACGATTTCTGAACAATTCTTGCTCATATTCCTTATCAGGTCCTGGTGTGCTACAGTAATACAGAGTGCAGTGCAACAAATGCTGTCTGTCAGTGTCAAGGGGGGGGATTTACTGATGGCTACATTCATCAGTTCCTTGGTCACTGCCCCTGGACCAGTCATAACTAAGTCCTGGCTGTACCAGTATAAAGTCTCACCCTCCGATCGCACCACAAAAGTATCCATTTGTCGCTGTGCCTACATACCCTGCATAGTCAGAACTGCTGCTATGCCAGATATCTGCATAAGGTCCCTACCTAATAGGTTCACTGGACATTTTGCAGAAACAACAATTTTACTCCTTTGAGTCATCCCTGAAACAGGGTCAGTTATTGCTATATCATGGGAAAGTGGTTCCCGGTATAGCTGTCCATTTGCAGCTTTCACTAATATATAATCAGGTGATTCTGAATGTTCTGGTAACTTGGAGGGGTGTATTAGAGTCCGTGACACTCCTGAATCACAAAGGAATTTAACTTCCTTCCCCTCCACCAGAAGTGTAACTTCCGGTTTTGTGTCTGCTAGGTAGAGCTCTAGGCTCAATAATGCTAAATCTAAAACCTCATTTTCTTCATCCTCCATGTCTACTTGCATTTCCTCTACTCCTTCTATCACATTTACATTTGTTCTTTCTTTATTGTCTTTTCCCGATGATTTCTGACTCTCGTATGGTGTATCTTCATCATCATATAGTCAGTCCTCATCTCCCTTATCCTCTGTGGTTGCCTTCTTATTTTGTTTACAATCCCTAGCTAGATGTCCTTTCTTCCCGCACTTAAAGCATTCACCTCTCTTTTTCCTTTCTTCAAAGTCCTCTGACCATTTGTCAGACTGTTTATTTCCCTGTGCATTTTTCTTACCGTTTTTACAAGACTGTAATACATAAACTTCAGCTCTGTCTTCAGCAGTGAAGACTTGCGCTTTCTTTTTCTTTTTGCTATTAAAATGTCTTTCAGCATGTTTAGCATATTCAAGTAAGGCTTGTAACCTACTTGTTCGATGATCTATCATATGCTTCATAATGAAGCTACTAATAGGTGCAATGCAACCTTTTAAAAATGCATTTTTCAATTGTTGTTCATACGGGGAATCATTTGTCTGATTTTCAGGAACTGTCATACCGCTATGGTTATTAAAACATTCTAATAATCTGGCATAGTACGCATCTACTGTTTCATTTTCTTGCTGTATGCATTGATTAATACAAGTCCAGTCTGCTCTAGGTTTCCACTTCTCAGAGATTCGGTCTGTAAGGCCTTTTACTCTATTGTCAAGTTCTGTGTCACTATGTGGGAGTGGCATAAATTCTGCATTACGAGGATTCCAGGTGCCACTAATCATGTGCCAATCTGGACCTACAATTTGTCTAACTACTTTTTCTACTTCTTCCCCATTTAAGTGGTAACTTAACCTCATGCCTTGTAAATCTTCTAGGAATTTTGTAAAATTAACTTTTGGATGGGGAATTCCCTCAGTATCCTTCCGGATATCCTCCGGTGTCCACTGCCTATATACCAAGAGGGTTGGGTCCTGTCCAACCTGTCCTGCCTGAGGATTTGGTACCTCTATAAGTGGACATATTTCTTCCTCACTCTCAGCTTGTAAATTTCTCTCCATTTGATATGATTCTATGTCCCTCTGTGTTTTATGTGTTCGGGACCTAGTTTCAATGGGATCTCTAACAAACGATTTTGGTTTCACTGAGACATCAGGATACCACGGAGGTGGACCAGCTTGTCCACCTGCTTCATATCCTGAAAAAGGGAGTGGGGGGGGAGCCGTTGCTACTATATTATTATCTTCTTTGTCTAAAAACAATGCCTTTGAATTATTACTCTTTTGTTCCCTATGGTTTGCTTCCTCAATCCACCCGTGTGCCTGAGGAATGCCTAATTGTCATTGTTTTCTTGCCTGACCTTTTGTATCACTTTTAAGCTAAGAAGTTTAACAAGCGAAGATTTGTCTAATTTCCCATCAAATTCATATTTGTTAACCCATTTTGCATAATATCTAACATTATCTGCACGTTGTAGTTGCATATATTTTGCGTCTTCGTTTAGGGGCGGGTCTCACGATGTTTTAGTGCACTGATTTCCCATGTTAATAAATGTTATGTAACCCTTTTATCACGTGGTACCACAACTTCAGTTCCTTTCACAGTTTATCTAGAATAACTGCCTACCTTATTCTGTTACCCTGATCTATGACCAAATACAATAATTTTTTCTTGTCCCTGATCTGTATGACAAATCTGACAAAAAATCAATATTTACTGTAACCGAGTCCCTGATCTAAAACAGAAAAAAGGCAAAAAGTCTCCCTACCTGAGCCTCTGGTATTGAACAGTCACAGTTCGAAGTGGAGATCCACTCTTCAGCCACAGATCAGAAAGTGGCCAGCCTCTTTAAACGACAATTCAGTCGGAGGTCTTTTCACTCAAGAAGAACCATTTCGGTATCTTCTCCTGCATGTAGACTTCGACCACCGCTACGCTCTGATCCGCAGCTTCTGAGGGATTCCGTCGAAGGACCAATCTGTTAAATGAAAAAATACTGTAATAAAAAGATCAATACACAGGAGGTTCACGTTCAGGTTCTTTACTAGTGTACACCAGGAGGCAAAAAACGTACAAGTACAGAATTTTGTCTGAATGAAACAGGAAGAACACAACTTTTATAGTATTTTTTACTAGTATTAACCCACCAGGCTGATGTAGTCAGTCACAAGGGGTTTTACATCACTTTAGCTTACAATATTCTATTCATCTAAAATGCTGATACTACATTTTGCTTAAAAGTTTTCTGGTAAACAACGTGGCCTTGCTAGCCACCTGGTTAGTTACAATACCCTTTTACAAAAGTTTCCACTCAAGGTTCTAAGTTAATTCGAACATAATAGTAGATACAGTTCTCAATACATTTCTTTTGTTACATGTTATCACTTCTTCCTTGCAGCCGGTGCATTATCTAGCAACATATACAAGGTCGATTGCTCAAGCAGGAAAGAGCAGAAGATTCTCATTATTTCACACATTTAATTTCCTGACCCAGCAGATAATCACTTGTGAGAAGCATAAACATTAATTCTTGCTGAGCTAGCAGCTGCTGGGGTCAGAGGCCAACTTGCAAAAAGGCACACTGCAGTTTCCAAAAGCTTCTTGCAGTTTCATATGAATTCATTTTTCTTGTCATAACATTAATAGAATAAAATGCATTATATCTTTCTTATTTCTTAATAAGCACTAAACATATACATTAATACATATTTTCTAACATTAATAAAATCCAGTTTAAGACCTAGAATACAAAGAATGATATCGGTATAAAAATAGTTTGTACTGAATATTTTGCCATTTACACTTTTTTCATAACCCCTATGGTTGCAGATATATGGAAATTTGTTTGAAATGCAAGGACATAATTTGATGCTATCAAAAAGGTTAGGATCTGTCCATTTGAAGTTGATAGTGCAAACTTCCAGAGCTCCAGTGAAGAGAATTTAAAGGCAGAAGCACAATATCAAATACCTTGTAAGTCCTGAGAATTGAAGGTGTATTATTATTATTATTATTATTATTATTATTATTATTATTATTATTATGTTTTTCTTTTTAATTCTGGCAAGGACAAATCAGATATTTTGTGCAGGTCATGGACATGGGGGGGGGGCTGTTTTGGATGCAATGATTGACCTTGCTGTTTTGTTATTGTAATTCTGGCTTTGAAGGACTAATATCTATTGGGGTGAATATCCACAAATAGCAGCTTACAGTTTCTCAGTTTTTTTTGCATTATCTTTTGTTTACTCTCTTCCAACATCTTTAACTGCCAAACATAATTCTTTTTTAATCCATAGATCTGAATACATCTTCTTATCATATCCCCGTAAATACGGGTATTTGCTTAACTAATTCAGTTGTGGGTAAACAATTTACAACTGTAGCCTATGTTTTCATTTTTCATTAATTATATATCCCAAGAAGACATGAAACTGTCTCAAAATGTCCCACAGCACTGAAATGCCCTTTTCTGAATTTATCAAATATAAAATAATATAATCTGCAAATACAACCAACCTTTCTTGATTAAATTTCTGAATCCCTTTTTTTCTTTAAAAAATGTCTTTAAATACAAATCAAATACTAACGGGGAAAGAGGACATCTCTGCATGGTTCCTCTGTTCAAAAACAAGTTATCAGAGAGTAACCCTGCCACCTTAATTCTTTCCTCTGATCCTTCATATATCCTCCTAATTAAATCCATTATTGTAACAGAGAATTCAAATGCTTCCA
>NC_056726.1:1381003435-1381060745 GCF_019279795.1 Protopterus annectens | reverse complement strand
ACCAGGCTTTGTCCATATGATTTATTTTGTCATACTGCCATTCCTGTCATCATTCCACTGCTGTTGTGGCCCCCACACATATTGTGGGGGTGGATCCATATGTATGTGTGCTTCATCTACACAATACATGTGTGCCTTTATGCACTCCAGAAGCCAGTGTATGTAACAGTGGTATATGGTCCTGTATGTCAGTCGACGGCGGGGAATGCACCATAAATAACCTAGGCTGTTACAACATGAGGGGGTATCAGGGGTAAGCTGCCTTAAGGTATCTGGATGTACATTAACTTACAATTCACCTTGGGTAAATGCAGGCCTACTGCTTCCTGCCATACAGACTGTTCTGTTTGTCAGTGTGATTGTGATGGTTTCAGTTATGCCTTATGTAACAGATACATCCCATTGTGTTAACTGAGGTCTTTACCCCCTAGGGATTGTGTACAGAGTGTAGATAGAGGCTGCTGGACTATACATTTGCATTACTTACTGTTAATCTTGTGGCCCAGTCTGTCTTTACTGTTGTACTATTTGAAGGCTTTGGCCTGGACAGCAACATATGTAAACCTTTCCAGAATACTGTATTCATTTGGTTCCCTATTAGAATCCCGAAACACTATAAGCCTGAAAGTCAAAATCCTGAAAACTAATGACTGAAAATGCAAAATCTCAAAAATGCAAAATCCTGAAAGTCAAAATCCTGAAAACACAAATAATGCAAATATGTCACTATAAAGACACTAATATCTACCAACTGACCCTGACCCTAACCCTAACCCTAAGGTCCGTCTACTATCGCTCGCACTCACCTGACCCGCCCTAACCCTAACTCACTTAAACCGCCCCTAACCCCAATATTTGTCACTGTTGCATACATGCCTAACCTGCGCCCTAACCCTAACTCACTTATACCGCCCCTAACCCTAACATAAAACCAACCGCACTCACGGACCCAGCATGACCTAACACCACAGGGCTAACAATAGCAAAGCCACAATGACGTCAGTATGTCCATTTTGTGTTTTCAGGATTTTGACTTTCAGGATTTTGCATTTTCGAGATTTTGCATTTTCAGTCATTAGTTTTCAGGATTTTGACTTTCAGGCTTATAGTGTTTCAGGATTCGAATAGGGAACCATTCATTTATCTGTTTGACAGTTGAATTAGTCTGTTTATATATATGTCAGAATCTAAACAGCTATATGACATGGCATATCAACTGTAATAGTACACAAATAAAGCTTTCCCATGTATGCAAACCTGTGTGTGGTGTTATATCCTTTGACCTCTCTGCGGGTATATGTTGCAGGCAACAATTGTCATTTGTATGGGTGACTCATACAGTGTCCAGTTGGTAAGGTGGCAACTGTAGGCATAGTGGCTGTTCCGTATTGTGTGCACCTTCTACATATGTATCTTCCTATACATATCTCTGTGTATGTGTAGTATATATATATATATATATATATATATATATATATATATATATATATGCATATATTTTTCTGTGTACATGTATCTTAGGAATGTTGATTCCTTCCACATTGTACATTACCTATGGTAGCCAGACTGTACTACATGATATGTTACTGATACCAGCCTGACATCGTACAGGTGGGATGGAGTACTATTAACATCTTGTGCCCATGTTGTGTCAGGTCCTGGTTATGGGATTTGCAACAATCAGTATTGTATCGCAGGGCAGATGTGTTTGGCTGTGGGGGGGATATCTATACGTACAAGAAGCATGCTGCTTGGGCCTCCTCACCCCCATTAACGGTGCATGTGGACATATATGTATTTGTTATGTTCTCTTATATATATATATATATATATATATATATATATATATATATATATATATATATATATATATATTTATGCTTACATATATAGATTTCTGTATATATATATATATATATATATATATATATATATTTATATATTTATATATATATATATATATGTAGACATATATATCTATAGATGTATGTATATATATATTTATATATATATTATATATATATATATATATATATACATATATATATGTAGACATATATATCTATAGATGTATGTATATATATATATATATATATATATGTAGACATACATATCTATAGATGTATGTATATATATATGTATATATATATATATATATATATATAAATATATATTTATATATATATATACCTACATATATATATATATATATATATATATATAGATATGTATATATGTATTTATATATATATATATATATATATGTATCTACATATATATAGATATGTATATATCTATTTATATATATATATATATATATATATATATATATATATATATATATATATATATATATATTTATATATATATATATATATATATATATATATATATATATATACACACACACATACATCTACATGTTCAAATACATTTCCTGTACTGTTGAATGACTGTGCTGGAAGATATGTTTGTGAAAACCGCAGGGTTATGTGTATCTCACATGGCTTAGTGGTAAATCTCTTTTTCTGTGGTGTGCAGTGTCCTGGGTTTGAGCCTTGCAGAGGCTGTTCATTTTGTTGCTGGGCAGAATAAAAGCTGTTGGATACAGAGTGATTAAGGCATTTTTATGCAATTGTAAGCGGGTTTGAGCGGGTTTGCGTGGAGGTAAGCACTGTTAGCTTCCGGTTACAGTTTCTTATACTCAGTTAGCTTCTAAATTGCTTAATCTGTGTAGGCATTGCTTACCTCTGCGCAAACAAGCTTAAACCCACTTACTGCTGCTTAAAAGTGCTTACTCCCATTTACCCCTGCACTAATTTCTTTAAAAGAAAAGAAAAAAGGGTTGATAGGAAAGTGGTGAAAAATGGGCACAAAATAGCCAGGGATGTGCAGGAAGGGTGTAGGGAAGGTCCATGCTGCCCATTTCTTCTGCAGCAACAGCTGTACATATACACTGAATTTGGAGGTAATTTGGACACTCCAACCCCTGAGAGAGGGGTGAGGACAACAATAATATGTTGTGATGCCAATTAGACCAGATTACATGTGTCTAGTGGATACGTGTGTGAAATGGACAGCTATGTATGGGGCGAGATTTTTTTTTGGGAACAGATTGCCCTTTTCTTTTTTTCAGGTGAGAGTGGGATGTTGGGAAGGGATAGTAGGTATATTTGGGATGTAGGTTGGGTAGGTTAACAGACAAGACAAACAAGATGCATACAGGGGCGGTATATGACACATGTGGGGGGTAAACAACTTGATGGGAGGGGTGTTGGGAAATCGGAAGCCCATGAGACCCCTAGTGGAAACAGTGGGACTGAAGTCACCACCCATGGGCAGTCACCACTGCACCTTCACAGCCCTGGAGGTGGCTTTGCTGGGAGCTGAGTCAGAGAGCCAGGCCAACCCTCTAGTCATGACATGCAGCCCACGAGCTGGCGTAGCAGATCTCCAAACTCCCTGTTGAGCTTGCTACGCACCACGACCCGGACCTGGTGACATGTGACAAGTTCCTGTCTGCGCCTGCTCCTGGGGGGGGTGAGACCCATCCCCTGAGGCAGTTCCACCCAAAGGTGGTGCAGGACCAATGGATGAGGAGGTCCAGGGTTGGGCCCCAGACATGCTGGTGCCCGGTGCCATGGCCAGCTGAGGTGGGACAGGTGGGACCACTGGGACCTGCATTCCCATATGTTCTATGGTGTTTATGTTTTATCAACATATGTGGGTTAGTAATAGTCAACACATTCCAGGATTAGGTATAACAGCATGCATAGATATTCCCATTAACCCAGACACCAGATATGGAACAGTTGCATAGCAAACAGAACACATGCATATATGGGACCTCAGTGGTAATTACAACAGCATGCAGGTACATTGATGGCACCATGCCACCAATGTTGGAGTATTTCAACATAGCACATGCATAGAAACAGATTTAAATAATTATTAAACAATAGGACATATGTTCCAACATTACAGTTAAGTCATCATGTACCAATTGAGTTGGGTATTTAGTTTATTGTTGCAGATATGGTGGGGTGGGGAGAAAGATGTCAATTAATAACTAGTATATTCCTGTAGTTTGCATTAGTTTCCTAGTCAGTGCTGTTATCTATACCTTACAAGTATTAGTACACTACCCTATTGCCTTAGTTTGGACAGAGGTATGGCTGTCGACAACTATATACATGAACTGGTTTTACCTGCAGTATACACCTCTTATCTGGTATACCTGTGGAGGGATTGTTTAACACTAACTCTTTCTGCACATACTCCCAGATTCCAGGTTGATGTTATGCACATACCTGTCCATCTCTTTTTGCACATACTCTGGCCATGTCTTAACCACATGCTGGTGAACCGGGACATATGTAGACTATTGCCCTCTTCAACCTATAGTGACTTACATCACTCTTATACAGGATTTCATAGACAGTTATATTATGTTGCACAGTGTGGGTTACAGTGAAGAGTAATACCTTATTATTCAGAGCAACTGCAACAATAACAATGCCATACAATACCAAAGTAAACAGTACCAGTACAGGGTATCAATCTTTTATTTCTGTGCACAGTGTTCGTATCTGACGGACCTGTGGGAGCAACGTTTGTTAGCACTACCCGAATGTTGCCACACAAAGTACCAGATTACACATTAGTATTATGCACATACATCTCACTCTGTTACTGTACACACTCTGGTCACAGCTTGACAACATGGGGGGGGTAGATGGGACACACTTGGCTTATTACTCTCATAGTTTGGGGAGTTGCTAGAGTGACAGGTTTGTTCTTATAGATGTGTGACAATCAGTTGTAGTTCTTGTTTGCTGCCTATATGTCTGGGATCATCCTACTAATTTCCTAGGGGGACAGAGTGACAGGCAGCAGATATAGGCCAATTTACTGGACATTCTGGACATATCTATACAGTTGTGTGGTATGATTCTGTATGCAGACTACTTCCACTCCCAGGATTTGAACCATGGCTATGTGTGCTAAAAATACAACAATTCACATCTCAGTTGCATGTGCTATTTGGATTGTTTTATTTGTCTTTTCACTGTGTTCTGTCTGTGTCTCTCTCACTTGTACTAAATGACCTCTGGGGATTACACCAGCCATATACAGACATTCCTACACATTTTATTTACGTTGCACAGTGTGGGTAACAGTGCTTAATACAACAGTACTATTAAGTAATTGCAAATCTACATTATCATATGATACCAGAGTAAACACATGCAGTCCAGCAGTTAGACCTTCATTGTCAGGCTGTTATGCTTTTATTTACATACAACCTATATAAGACTCTTCCTGCCATATTCTCTGGTGTATACAGTACTTGCCTTAAACAATACGGGTTTTATACAGGCAATTAACTTGTTAATGCTTTTAGATTTATTTCCTATGACAGTACATGCAAGAGTATTGCTAACCTGCCTCGCATCACAACCTCTCCAAGCGACGTCCATGGGCCTCCTGGTTCTCAGTCCGCTCACTTGCCACTGTGAAGGACATAAGAGGAATATTTAGCCATACCTATCCATAATATACATGAGCTGCCAATTATTAAACAGGTAGTGGAGTGATACTTATACACAGCTGGGACCTCCCCTGTACTCCTAGCCTCTTGGATCCACTGTTCAAAGAGATCCCCCTTTTGCTGCACCAGTTTGGGGTATGCCAGTGGCACTGGTGAGGTCACTGGGCGAGACAGTTCCAGGCTTCCTGTTTATACTGGGAACCCTGGTACTGGCCCCGCAGCAGTCTTTACTCATGGTCTTTGACAAGGAGTCCTGCCATGGACTCTGGACTCCTGGATGCCCCAGCACTGCACCTGAAAGCACACACCCTCTCCCATTCCGGACATAGTGCCTGCAAGGAGAAGCTACAACCAGTTATGAGATGTATTCCTGCCTGTTGGGTTTAAATAGGGCCGATTTCCTGCACTTTTCTGGGATTGGATGGTTTTGAAAAGGCTAAGCTATGGACAAACCTGCTTACCTAAGGTTGGCATTGTTTAAAGGGGTATACCAATAAGCAAATTGAGTTAGCTGGCCTACACATTGCTTACACCTACTAAGCTGGCCTGTGCAATGCTTAGCATTGCATAATATGTAATTTGCATTATATTTGCTTTTTGGCATTGATTTATTATTCATTACATGTTATATATGTATCTGGTATCCATGATTCATTTGTATGTACACGGTATGTGGTCCTTGTATTTATTAGGGGACTTCAACACTTTATTACAATTACACCTCACATCTGGGCTTACTGCAGTACTCTAGTTCACATATTTATGTTATGTAATAGGTTATTGAACATAAGACTGTATATAGATTCCTTTCACATGTTCAGTTTTATTTTCCTATAGTGAGGATTTGTTTGGTGATACCTCAATCTTATGCACTGCTGTGCTGGCTTAGTGGTTAACTACTGTGACTATAATGTACAGGGTCCTGGGTTCAAGACGTGCAAAGGCTGGTTATTTTGTTTCTGATGAGAACAGCGGCTGTTGCATACAGAGTGTTTAAGGCACTTTTAAGCACTTGCAAGCGGGTTTGCGTGAGGGTAAGCAATGCTAACCTCCGGTTAAATATGCTTACAGAGTGTTAGATTCAATATTGCTTAATCTATGTGCGCATTGTTTACCCCTGCACAAATGGGCTTACTCCCTCTTACTACTGCTTAATAGTGCTTACACTTGCTTACTAGTGCTTACTCCCACTTACCATTTCACTAATTTAGACAGTAATGGCTAATGGTTCTTGGGAAGGTGGGGGATTTGGAAGCTGTATGGAGTTATCATTCATTACACATTTTACCAGCCATTTGTATCCCTGATTCATGTGTACGTATACTGTATGGGGCACATGTGATTATCTGTGGACTTTGCAACATTATGACACTGACACCTCACATCTGCATTTAATGCAGTACTCCACTTCACAAATATATGTTATTTAGTAGGTTATGCAACTAATAATATTAGTCATAAAGTGATTTGACATGGAAAATGGAATGTGGTGTAGTAGACTCAAACTGCGAATGACTTTTCATAAGGCAAATGCTCTGCCCACTACACTATTGCTATACTGCTTTATTTGCATATATCTTGCTTTTTATCCTCTTCTGCCATTTAAGCTGCATTAACCGTAGCTAAGCGATGGGCAAACCTGCGCACCTATGGTTAAATTTCATCTACTTCATAAAAAAAAATATCTTTATATTTGTTGTTTTAACTATTGCTCTTGTACACATGGGGGGATGTTGCTGGGGGTATGCATACACCTATGAGTGGTCTCGCTCATTCTTTTAGGACTTGCCTGCTTTTCATTATTGCAGGGCCATGTATATTCTAAGAGCTCTGCTCTCAGACACACCTCCTGCACTCTTACTTGCTTCATGTAAGATTAAGAGCTCAGGTAGCACGCCTTCATTAATATGCATGGCGAGCTGCCGTCCTGCTCCTAAACAGCCACTTCCATGCCAGACTTAAGATAGTCCTGCACGGGAAGATAGTGAATCCAGGGGACTGTATATACTTTTGAGAAGCTAAAGCATCTTGTTTTTTAATGTATTTGAATTTTTGAAATACTTTTATTAAATTACCACTTAAGACATAGGCACACATTAATAGAAAGAAAAACAAACCATATTAATTTTTTCCATGCATTATACATTAGATATATGTTTTCTTTATTTATAACAAATGTCGTGCTCAAAATTACATAAATTTCATTCCTTCTCTTAAACCTCGCTATTTCTTCTGAACATTTTTCTGCATGTATTAAACCTCACTGCTCCTCCTGAACATTTTTCTGCATGTACTGTTCCCACAAAGTCAGTGCCCATGTATTTCTATATAATTTGCTCTTTCACTTTTCTAAATATACCATTTCCAGTTCTTTTGTCTCTTTAACAATATTCAGTACTTCAGTTACAGCTTATTTAGGTTCATAGGTAGGTATTAGGCTATCTGCCCGAAGACATTTATAAGCCTAGCTGGAATGTGTTGGCTTTTGCCGCCCTCTTAGATTAGTTCCCTGCACCTCTGTCCAGCAGAGCCACTGAAGTGATCCCTGGGGTAAACTTTCTGTTTCCCATCCACTCGTCAAGGTTTCTCTTGAAGAGGTAGTAAAAAAAGTTCGGAAGACTGGATTAACACCCGGTTTACACCTCAAGGCGACAATGAACATGGAAAATAAATAAAACAGTTTGACCATGGCTGAAAAATCCAAGTATATGTCCACTTTCTCTTGAAGAGGGTTAACGAGGAGCTCTGCCTAATGTAGATTGGAATCTTGTTCCAGAGCATGGGAAGTCTCTGGGACAGGACTCTATCCCTCCAGCATGTCCTATTTATTGTTGTGGTGAGGTTTAGATCCCTGGAGTGTGTGGCTCAAGGGGATATGGTTTTCTTAAGTGGAGCATGTCCATCAATTCTGGGTTGGACATGGTCTTGTATGTCAGGCAGAGATCACCTCTGAGTAGGCAGTATGCAACCGAGTACAGCTGGAGTTTCTTCAGTTGAGCTGCATATGGCATCTGCTTGAGGCCAGTGATCCTCTTGGTAAGGTACTTCTGTGGTCTTTCCAGTTGTTGCAGGTGTCTTGCAAGGTACATCCCAAATGGGACATTGTACTCTATGATGGGTCTGATGAGTGATGCGTAGAGGGGCCCAATGACCTCTTTCAATCTGGATGCAAACCCTTTTGTGATTAGGTGGGCTACATAGAAGGATTTTCTAACCACTTTGGCAATGTGATTATCAAATGAGAGGTTACTATCTACTTGGGTCCCCAGATCCCTTATTACGTATTCCGTATTTAGGGGGCTACCACCTATGTGGTAGTTTGTGGGTACTTTGTTTTTTCCAAAGGGGATGACTATGCACTTTTTGGCATTTAGCTTGAGGCCATGGTTTTGACACCAGGTATCTGGCTCAGTGAGACCCTTTTGGAGGATGTCTGTGTCAGCCGGAGAGTCAGTTATAGCTCCTAGTTTCCAGTCGTCTGCGAACTTGGTCAGCCATAGTCGTCCTGTGCTTGCCTGTACTTCTGAGACGTATATGCCGAACAGGAGGGGGTCCTAGGACTGAGCCCTGGGGAATTCCACTTGTAACCGATTTAGAGTCAGACCTAGCTTCCACAACTCTTACCATGTGGGTTCTGTCCATGAGCCAGTTGGCAACCCATCTTGTGACGTAGGGGTTTATGTTCAGGCTGGTGAGCTTGTCTATAATACTTGAGTGTGGAATGGTATCTAAGGCTTTTGTGAGGTCTAGGTAGGCTGTGTGGACCACCTTTCCCTCATCTATAGCCTTGGTAACTGTCTCAAAGAAGTCCACCAGGCTTAGGAGGCATGCTCTGCCCTCAGCAAAGCCAAACTGGGTAGGGTCCAGTGGTTTATTATTAAAATGTCGAGCGGCACTACGTCGACTTTACTATAGTCGAACACGGAAGTTCGAAAATAGTAATGTCGACTTCAAAAAAACAAACTAGGACATTGTTTTAACATGGGTCAAGGTAGGGGAGATGTTTGTAGTTCAGAATAATACTGAACACCTACCTCGACCCATGTTAAAACCATTCCTAGATTATTTTTTTTAATTCGACATTACTATTTTCGAACTTCCATGTTCGACTATAGTAAAGTCGACGTAGTGCCGTTCGACATTTTAATAGTAAACCGGGTCCAGTGTTTGAAGGCTCCCAATGTCTCTGTTAATGAGATCAATGATAATGTGCTCCATAGCTTTGCAGACCAAGCTAGTCAGGCTTATAGGGCGATAATTCCCAGGGTCCGTTGTGGCTCCACCTTTGTGGAGTGGAATAACCGTTGCTGTGTATGACTCTGTGGGCATGTAGCCTGTGGAGAGGCTGAGTTTAAACAGTGTGTTTAGGTGAGGTGTTAGTTCATCTTTGAGCTCATGTAGGGCACAGCCTGGGACACCATCTGGTCCCATTGATGCTGTGTTTTTGGCTTTAGAGATGGCTGTTTTAATCTGAATGTCTGTGATTTCAGGGGCACTACATTCTTCTGGTAAAGTTATGGGCCCTTTTGCGGGTGAGAGGGGGGGTGAAGTTTGCACTGAACCTGTCTGCCAGGATGTTGGCTATATCAGTCGGCTCAGTGTATTTTGTGCCATTCTGCACTAACTCCGAGCAGGTCTGAGAATTGCCACTTAGATTCTTGACATAGCTAAAGAATGCCGTGTAGTTATCTTTGGAGTCCATGGCAATTTTTCTTTCGAAGCTAACCTTGGATGATTTTATGAGGGAATGTACTTTCTTGCTGATACTGATCAGGGATGTCTTCCCTTCTTGGGATTTTACTCTTTTCTGTACTAGTTTCCACCTTCTATTGTATAGCTTGTTTATGGCCGGGGTCCACCAGACTGGTTTCCTTTTCTTGGAGGAGTGAGTCTTGGTTTTCTTTGGGATAGCACAATCCATGCATTCTTGTAGGTGCCCATAGAGTGCATTAGTAAAGGATTTTGCAGCTTGGACAGCATTATCCTTTAGCATGGGGGCTTTGAAACTCCCCACCTCAGTCTTAAGTAACGAGTTGTAGCCTGGTAGTGCTGGGGTGCTCTATGGAGCCTTAAACCAGGTTTCTGTTACTGCACATATATCAATTTTCTCCATACTGAGGAGTGCCTCGAGTGCATGCATTTTGAGGTTTAGACTTCTGGCACTGAGTAGCATTACCCTCAGTTTGTTGTTTCTAGTGCTATTTACGGCGGTGGGTTTGTCTTTTGAGCCTTGCCTGAAAAAGGCACTATTTACATTTTGATTTCCATTTTCTAGTAATTGGCACTACTACTACTACTACTAGCACTACTTTACAAAACTGCTTACCTTTCTTCTTATTGTTTCCTGAGGTATACTGTTCAAGCTGTATTTCAGCAGAGAAATACATAGTTTTAATTATGTTTGTAATGACGAGGCTGCACCTTTAAAATCATTTCCTGTGAATGCCCTTTGACAGATGACATCATATTAGGTCTTCCTGTCATGGTTGCTGTGCACGAGGATCTAGTAGATTCTGAGAAGTCAGGTGCTGAGCTCACTGGCAGTGGTGAGCTGTCAGTGCAATCTATGCTTGTGGATTACCCCAGTTTTAATCCTTATGTTGATGAACCATATAACAGTTGTGAAAGTAGAGAATCAAGTGAAGTAGATGGAGAGGAAGATGGTGGGATATGGCCACCTCCATACAGAAGTATGCACTGAGTTGGAAATCATGAATGGTATGTTCTTATACTGTTCTGATGCAAAACTAAGTATAACTTCATTACAGTATGCCTATGCTTACATACCAGTGTTGCTGTTGCCTTTTAGATTTTCTTTTATTCATTTATAAACAAATGTCAGTCAATGACCATGTGTGTTTCCCATATGTACACATTTAAAAAATGGGATATAATTCTTGGGAACATCTGAAATTGCTGGAAAAAATAATCAAGAATACTGGAAATGATTGTATTTTTATTGCAGTTATAAAACATCCGATTTCTATTCTTTTACTTACTTCTGTTGCTTCTTTCCAGATGTTATTTTCTCTGTTGCTCACTCCACAAATCAGACCAGAATCTGAGCATACAAAATGCCCAGTATTCATTGCGGTTTTTGCAACATGGCTTTATTGGGTGATCAGGCTTTTAGGAGCAGCAGCCTGCCACATGATAGCATCTTACATGCATATTTATTTATTTATTTGACATTTGTTGGCCGTGAATGTCTGACTGAGCTTGCACTCTTTTTCAGCAGAGGCCCGGGGAGAAAAGCTCCACAAATTATTACATACACCATAAAAATGTTTACAAAGAATACAGTCTGTATGAGGTTATATAAACATGGGTTATAATGCTTGGATTCACAATTGTAACACGAGAGTGTGATAACATGATGTGGTGGCTAATACAAGCAAGAAGCAAATTGTCCAGGAAGTAAAAACACTTGAATTTAATTTGAGAATAACTCTAGTTGCTTAATGTTGTTACTGTCATAGATTACTTAGTAATAGCCAGTTGATTATCTGAGTTCAGAGTTTTGTTGTTCATAGTTCAGTGAGTGGAATAATGAAGGATTGCAAACAGGTCAGTTTTCTGTTTGATTTTCACTACAGCTACTTTTGTCAAGTGAGTAACCTCAGCAGAATAATGCTTGGAGTTGGAGGACAAGCTGGCAATGTTGATCACTTGTACAGTTTTTAAAATGTAATAATGGGTCTTTTTTTCTTTCTTGTCCTGACAGGCTTACTCAGACCAGTTACTTTGCAAGCAGGTAGGCACTTGCAGTAGGGGATCTTTATGGATGAAACTAGTTAACCTAGTAGCACTTGCACTATGTTTTTTTTATCCTGTCAGGGGCAAACCAAATACTTTACAAAATTAGCCAGTGGGTATGAGAGCCATTTGTGGATGAAATTATTATTTGGCTATTGGTGCTGTTTCTATAGGAATAGGATTTGTATTATTTCTTTTTGATCCTTGCAGTGTCAGACCAGATACTTCAAATAAAATTAGGCTGTGGGTATGGGGGCTGTTTGTGGATGGATTTGTTGTTGTTGTTATTAATATTATTATTTTTATGATGTTATCCAAGTAGCGTCAAACCAGATACTTTAGGAAGTTAGGCAATGGGCATGGGGAATATATGTGTATAAAAGGATTTGCCTTACTATCTGCTGTTGTAATTCTGGCTTTGCAGGGCTAATATGCATTTGGGTTTAACAAGGTGGGATACATGTTGCGACTGTTTTGAGTATATAAAATATATATAAATATTATTATTATTATTATTATTACTATTATTATGTTTGTTAATCCTGTAGTTAATTCATTATAGCCAAGTCCAAGTAATGCCTCCAGGTATTTCTGCAGGTACATTCTACTACTGCATCTAGGTTTCAGATATTGCTTGTTCTTGTTTGTTTTTATGATTCTATGCTATATATGGAGTATAAAATATTTCTTCTTAAAGCTTACACAATAGCAAGCACAACTGTATTGATATTTGACCTCTGTCAAGTGCAGGTAATGGGATATTAATTGTTGTCCACGCAATACTTATTTATATTGTCATAAATTTCATATTTTTCTAAAAATCTCAGCATCCAAGTAGCAAAGACAGAACTCCTGAGCCTCATATGAAAACTCTCAACTGGGTGAACAAAATGCTGCTGACTGTATGTGTGTAACTTGAGTGGTTTCTGAGGTATTTTAAGTTATTTACAAATGTTTTTTGTGATTAATAAAATACAGTTTAAGACCTAGAATACAAAGAATGATATTGGTATAAAAATAGTTTGTACTGAATATTTTGCCATTTACACTTTTTCGTAACGCCTGTGGTTGCAGAGATATGAAAATTTGTTTGAAATGCAAGGACATAATTTGATGCTATCAAAAAGGTTAGGATCTGTTCATTTGAAGCTGATAGTGCAAACTTCCAGAGCTCTAGTGGAGAGAATTTAAAGACAGAAGCACAAAATCAAATACCGTGTAAGTCCTGAGAATTGAAGGTGTATTATTATTATTATTTTTTTTTTTTCTTTTTAAATCTGGCAAGGACAAATCAGATATTTTATGCAGGTCATTGACATGGGGGGCTGTTTTGGATGCAATGATTGACTTTGCTGTTTTGTTATTGTAACTCTGGCTTTGATGGACTAAGATCTATTGGGGTGAATATCCATAAATAGCAGCTTACAGTTTCTCAGTTTTTGTAGTATCTTTTATAAAACCACCAAAACAAAAAAAAAAGAGAAAGAGAAAAACAACCAGCCAGTAAATCCACCAGAATTTATTTAAAACTTGAGAAAAGTTTTCTAATGTCTCGGCTATACACAAAAGCCTTCAAGGAGTAAAAGCAGTACAAAAAACTTGCCTAAAATACTGTTTTCAATACAATTAAACAATTAATCAATTAAATAAGATATTTCCAATTTAACTCTTCATTAAGTCCATATGGGTGGAAAGTGTTAAATTTCAAAATATACAGAGATTCCTTTGTCAAAAGCTGTTTTTTAAGGAGACAGTCATCAAACAATGATACTTTAACTTTTTCTAATATAGTACCCTGTAGTCTTTCACTAATACTATTATGAAAACACTTAAAATGAGCTGCTATAGAACTTTCTTCCTTCTTATTATGAATGTCTCTTATATGCTCAAGCATTCTCATCTTGAATGCCCTCTTTGTCTCTCCGATGTAAAATAGATCACAAGGACATTTAAGTGCATATATGACTCCCTCTGTATTACAAGTAAAACTATGACATGAATCAAAGGGAATATGATTAATACTCACAAAACTGTTTACTACAAATTTACATGCCTTACATTTATTACAACAAGATGTCCCAATTGGATATATGTTTTGATTAATATTTAAATCAGGGGTACAGAATCTCTCCTTTACAATAAAATTTTGTATATTTCTACCCCTTCTATAGGAAATGCCAAGTCTGGCATTTAACCAAGAAGAGATATTTTTAAGGAGCACAAATAATTCCAAAAATATTTCACTTGTTTTATAATTTCAGAGCTGAAACATCCAAAGGTGGTAACAAAATAAATCAGCTCAGAAAATTCTTTACCGATCATTTTATACGGAACCAACAACTGGGGATTAGTATGTGGGTTCTTTGTAGAAAAGCGAGAATACAATTTCTTCCAGCTCTTTTGCATCAGATTTCTATTATAACCCCTTTTCTCAAACATATCCACAGTTGTTTTTAATTCCCTTCTTAGATCCTGAATGTTATTACACAATCTGGATACTTTCAGCATCTCACCATATGGTAATGCTTCCAAAATATGAGTGGGATGACAACTCTCCCTATGAACAAATTGTGTACCTAGGTCAAATTTTCTGAGCTGGTTTATTTTGTTACCACCTTTGGATGTTTCAGCGCTGAAGTTATAAAACAAGTGAAATATTTTTGGAATTATTTCTGTTCCTTAAAAAAATGCCTCTTCGTGGTTAAATGCCAGACTTGGTATCTCCTATAGAAGGGGTAGAAATATACAAAATGTTATTGTAAAGGGGAGATTCTGTACCCCTGATTTAAATATTAATCAAAACATATATCCAATTGGGACATCTTGTTGTAATAAATGTAAGGCATGTAAATTTGTAGTAAACAGTTTTGTGAGTATTAATCATATTCCCTTTGATTCATGTCATAGTTTTACTTGTAATACAGAGGGAGTCATATATGCACTTAAATGTCCTTGTGATCTATTTTACATCGGAGAGACAAAGAGGGCATTCAAGGTGAGAATGCTTGAGCATATAAGAGACATTCATAATAAGAAGGAAGAAAGTTCTATAGCAGCTCATTTTAAGTGTTTTCATAATAGTATTAGTGAAAGACTACAGGGTACTATATTAGAAAAAGTTAAAGTATCATTGTTTGATGACTGTCTCCTTAAAAAACAGCTTTTGACAAAGGAATCTCTGTATATTTTGAAATATAACACTTTACACCCATATGGACTTAATGAAGAGTTAAATTGGAAATATCTTATTTAACTGATTGTTTAGCTGTATTGAAAAGAGTATTTTAGGCAAATTTTTTGTAATACTTTTACTCCGTGAAGGCTTTTGTGTATAGACGAGATGTTAGAGCTTTTCTCAAGTTTTAAATAAATTCTGGTGGATTTACTGGTTGGTCATTTTTCTCTTTGTATTATCTTTTGTTTACTGTCTTCCAACATATCTTTAACTGCCAAACATAATTATTTTTTAATCCATAGACCTGAATACTTCTTCTTATCATATCCCCATAAATACGGGTATTTGCTTAACTAATTTAGTTGTGGGTAGACAATTTATCACTGTAGCCTATGTTTTCATTTTTCATTAATTATATATCCCAAGAAGACATGAAACTGTCTCAAAATGTCCCACAGCACTGAAATGCCCTTTTCTGGATTTATCAAATATAAAATAATATAATCTGCAAATACAACCAAATTTTCTTGATTACCATACCAATGATATCCTTGAATTTCTGAATCCCTTATTTTCTTTAAAAAAATGTCTTTAAATACAAATCAAATACTAAAGGGGGAAAATGACATCTCTGCATGGTTCCTCTGTTCAAAAACAGCTTATCAGAGAGTAACCCTCCCACCTTAATTCTTTCCTCTGATCCTTCATATATCCTCCTAATTAAATCCATTATTGTAACAGAGAATTCAAATGCTTCCATTGCCGATTTTTTTTGTTTGCTTCATTTGGAACAATAAATCTATATTTTGTATATTTGCACCTCCAGTGTCTATTTGCATTTTATTTATTTATCTATCAATCTCTCTCTCTCTATATATATATATATATATATATATATATATACCTATATATATATATATATATATATATATATATATATATATATATACATTCCTGAATGTTAGCAGGTAAGTTTAGTGACCGATCGTAGGGTTTGGTTGACACTATTTAGTCAACATGGCAGCTAGGTACATGTTCCCCTGTATGACCTATGGTAGATCTTGTGCTGGAGTTTTAGTGAAATGCTTATTGATAGAAGAGTATGTTGTATGGAACAGGAAGAGAATGAACTACATGGACCAAAATGGGTAGTCAGTGTTACTATAGTTGGCAGGATGGGTTAGGAATAATAAAGAACTATGAAGGGAAATAATAAATTAATGAACACTGAGGGGGAGATAGCAGACTTAGTATTTAATTATATTCAGCAGTGTCCTTTTATATTTACCTATAGTCAACATTTCTAATAATGTCTCTTTCTAATTCTGACACACTTGGTCTAACCACTATTTCACCAATATTTCTGAACACATAACTAGGCTCTGAGATCTCACAGACATAGATTTCAAAGACACTTTATTGAAATGTATGTCCCTGTGTCTCCATCATTACCCCTACCATTGCTAACTAATATTTCTTCACATTACCATTAGCTGCACAGTCAGCAGTAGTAATATCTATATATGCTTGGAGGGCTTCTCCTGTAAGGACAGAAGCTAGTATATGTGCCCAAGTTGAGCAGATCCACTTCTACTAGCAAGCAATCTTCTCAAATGTGTATAAATATACTTTCAAGTCTTTATCTGTAGTAATGGGTTTTGACAAGGGTACTGTCATGTGTTTATCTGTAGTAAGCTGCTTAAGCGGGGGTACAGTCCTTGGTTAGGCCACTAACTTTTCTATTGTCACCACTGAATCAGTGACAACAGTGATAGCTTGTAACAGCTACTTCATCATAGCCATTGCACATAAGATATTTTCTAGAGGAATCAATACTCAAAAGGATCAATAGGTAGAATTGTTAGCCTCGTTGGTGCTGCTTGATGCAGCTGCAGCTGCTTGTTAATCCAATAACTGTGGACAAGGGGATGCAGGTGATACTTGCTCAGGCTCAAAGCTGGAGTTTATTATATGACAAATAAAATAAAACAATATCGGTCAATATCTCAACAAGAGAGGTGCAAACCAATCTCATTGCACATAGTAGTAGTGGACACAACCGCCATTACTCTTGGTCCTGTTCATATGCACTTATGAACAGATGCTTCACTTTTAATAACAGTTCACATTAAATAAAGTTCATAACAAGCACAAATGTCTTCTTTACCTTTGCTGGTAGGAAAGTAACTAGAGTTTGTTTTATTTTCCTTTTGGTAATAAGTGCAGATGATGTATATGGTTTACGTTTTTTTCTTTCTCTTTCTCTGCTCTAACTAAATGGTTCACCAGCCAAGTTACTGTATCAGCACTGAGCTAAGCAAATTGCAGAATAGTCTATGCACTTGGTGATATAATTACAAATGAAAACGTCTTTTCACTAGCAATACAAACAGGTTTTTGAAACAATTCACTTTCTCTTTCTTTCTCTCTCTCTTACTAGCAGCTGTGGTTTTGGTTACCAGCTTTGCACCAGCCATTGCAACAATTAACAGATGGACAAGAGTGTAACTGTTTTCTATCAGGTTTCCCTGGCAGACTACAAAATGAACTTAAGAAGAACAAAATAACAACAATTAAAATTAAGAGGTACTAAATAGTGACCTTTTTTACAAGCTTTGTAACAATTGTATTGAAAGCCCAAGACAGTTTTTGAATGCAAACTTCAGGAAAATACTGTAAAGGAAGTTGTGCAGGTACTGGTAAACAGTCAGTAGGCATGGCTTTGAAATAAACATGTCAAATGAAAGTTTCTTACTGTAGTAGTTGGAATGCTAATCAAAACATCAGTTAAAACAAGCAGGTCTCTTGCAGCTGAAGCTTGCGTGAAGACAATCCCCCGGATTTACTAATCTCCCATGCTTAGTCCTGCATAGAACTGGCCATTTAGGAGCAGGATGGCAGTGTGCCATGCATATTAATGAAGCACGCTGCCCATGCTTCTAGGCTTACATGGAGTGCATAAGAGTGCAGGTGGCATGTCTGAGAGCAGAGCTCTCAGTATAAACATGCCCCCGCAATGTAGAACAACAGAAAGGGGTATGCAATGAGCAAGACCACTCACAGGTGACCGTATATCCTCAGCAACAGTCCGCCTTGTGTATAACAGCAACAGAGTTTATAAATAAAATGAAGAAATACTTTTTTTTTTTTTTAATCCAATTACAGCTAACCGTAGGTGCACCAGTGTGCCCATCGCTTAGCTACGGTTAATGCAGCTTAAATAGCTGAAGAGGATAAAAAGGGAGATATATGCAAATGAAGCAGCATATCAATAGTGTAGTGGGCAGAGCATTCACCTTACGAGCAGGCATTCCTGGTTTGAGTCCCACTGCAGCAGATTCTATTTTCCATGGCAAAGTACGTTATGAGTAATATTTATGTTGCACAACTCAATAAATAACATATATTTATGAACTGGAGTACTCCAGTAAATGCACATGTGAAGTGTCCATGTCATAATGAATAAGGCACTAGTAAGCAGGTGTAAGCACGAATAAGCAGTAGTAAGCATATTTAAGCACTAGTAAGTGGGCTTAAGCCTGTTTGCATGGAGGTAAGCAATGCCCACACTGGTTAAGCAATTCTAAAGCTAACACTGTGTAAGCAGATGTAGCAGCAGGTTAGCAGTGCTTACCATCTCGTAAACCCACTTACAACTGCTCAAAAGTGCATTAATCACTCTGTATCCAACAGCCCTTGTTCTGCCCATCAACAAAATAAACAACCATGCAGGTCTCAAACCCTGGACACTCTACACCATAGTCCCAGTAGTTATCCACCAAGCCATCACAGACGTACAGAAGAATGAGGTAGTAGCAAACAAGTCCTCACCATAGTATAACCAAACTGAACCTGTGAAAGGAATCAATATACAGTCATATGTACCATAACCCACTACATAACATAAATATGTGAACTGGAGTACAGCAGTAAGCTCAGAAGTGAGGTGCAATTGTAATAGAGTGTTGAAGTCCCCAGTAAAATACAAGGACCCCACAGAGTGTACATACACATTAATCATGGATACCAGGCATACATATAAGGTGTAATGAATAATAGCACAATGCCAAAAAGACATTATAATGAAAGTCTAATGTAAGCAATGCTAAGCATTGCACAGGCCATCTTAGGAGGTGTGAGCAATGTGTAGACCAGCTAACTCATTGTGCCTAGTGGTATACCCCTTTAAACAATGCCAACCTTAGGTAAGCAGGTTTGCCCATAGCTTAGCCTTTTCAAAACTGGCCAATCATGGAAAAGTGCAGGAAATCGACCCTACTGAAATCCAAGAAGTGGGAATACATCTCATAACTGGTTGTAGCTTCCCCTGACAGGCACTATGGCAGTAAGGGGAGAAGGAGTGCACTTCCGGGCACAGCGCTGGTGCATCCAGGAGTCCAAGGTCATGGCAGGACTTCTAGTTAAAGACCATGCTCAAAGACTGATGCAGGGCCAGTACCATCTCGCCCGTGACCTCACCAGTGCCACTGGTATACCCCAAACTAGTGAGCAGGTCAGGCAGCACTATGCTGACCTGAAGCGGCGGAAGGGGGTCCTCTTGGCGGAGTTGTTCCAAGAGGCTAGAGAGTCAGGGGATGTTCCAGATGTGTGTAGGTATTACCCCAGTATGTGTGTAATAATTGCCAGCTCAGGTATATCATGGATAGGTGTGGCTAAATATTCTTCTTATGTCCCCCACAGCTGCAACGGAGTGGGCTGCGAACCAGGAGGCCCACATCAGTCACCTGGTGAGGTTGCGATGTGAGGCAGGTCAGTAATACCCATGCATTTAATGTCGCAGGAAATAAAAATAAAAGTAGTAGTAAATTAATTGCTAGTATAAAACCTGTATTGTTCAAGGCAAGTACTGCATACACTAGAGAATATGGCAGTAAGAGTCTCATATTGTCTGTAAGTCAATAAAAGTGTAATAGCCTGACAAAACAGGTCAAACTGCTGGACTGCATGTGTATATCCTGGTATGATACGGTATTGATGATATGCAATCATGTAATAGTATTGTAGTATTAAGCACTGTTACCCACACTGTGCACCATAAATTGAATGTGTAAGAATGCCTGTATATGACAGGTGTAATCCCCAGAGGCCATTTAGTACAACTGAGAGACTCATAGAAAGTAAACAGGAAAAATACAGACAACAAAAACTAAATAGCACATGCAACTGAGATCTGAAGTGTAATTTTTCTGCACACACAGCCACGGTTTGAATCCTGCCAGTGGTAGTAGTCTGCATAAAGAATCATACCTCACAACTGTACAGATATGTCCAGAATGTCTAGAAAAGTGGTCCATATCTGTTGCCTATCAACCTGTGCCCCTGGGAAATCAGTGGGGTGACCCTAGATGTATAGGCAGCAAACAGGAAATACAACTGATTGACACACAGCTATGAGAACAAAGCTGGCAAACTAGCAACTCCCCAATACCTTATGTGACTAAGAAGCCACGTATGTCCTATTTACACCCCAACTTGTCAAGCTGTGGTTAGAGTGTGTACAGTAATAGAGTGAGATGTATGTGCATAATAGTAACTTGGACTCTGGTACTGTTTGTGGGAACATTTGGGTAGTGCTAATAAATATTCCTTCAACAGGTCTGTCAGATATCAACACTGTGCCCAGAAATACAAGAATGATATGCAGTTGCTCTGAATAATGAGGTATTACACATCACAGACACCCACACTGTTCAACAGCATATAACTGTCTAGGAAACTGTATATGAGTGTTGTAATACAAGGTCAGAATGCAAAAGCACATCCCCATTAATAAGACAGAAAGCAGATAGGAGATATACAGCAATAGCTATATAGCAGACACAACTGTGATGGACAGTGTTTAAGTTGTAGCAGACACAGCCATGGTCTGAATCCTGGGAGTGGAATTAGGCTGCATACAGATGCATACCCCACAACTGTACAGATGAGGCCAGAATGTCCAGTATATGTGCCCATATCTGCTGCCTGCCCCCTGTCCCCCTGGTAAATCTGTGGGATAATCCCAGATGTGTAGCCAGCAAACAGGGAATACAACTGATTGTCAAGCATCATGAGAACACACCTGTCACTGTAGCAACCCCCAAAACCGTTAGGAGAGTAATATTTCAAGTATGTCCTATCTACACTCCCATGCTGTCAAGCTGTGACCAGAGTGTGTACAGTAACAGAGTGAGATGTATGTGCATAATACTAATGTATAATCTAGAACTTTGTGTGGCAACAGTCAGGTAGTGCTAACAAACATTGCTCCCACAGGTATGTTGGATACGAACACTGTGCTGAGAAATACAGGCTATTATAACCTGTACTGGTACTGTTCACTTTGGTATTGTAGGGAATTGTGAGTGCTGTAGTTTCTCTGAATTATAAAGGATCACTGGTCACTGTCACCCACACTGTGCTACATAATATAACTGTGTAGGAAAGCATGTATATATGTGTGTCAGGTCACTAAAGGTGGAAGAGGGCAATATTCTAGATATGTCCAGGCACACTAGCATGTGGTCAACACATGGCTAGAGTCTGTGCAGAAAGAGTTGGATAGCTATGTGCAAAACAGCAACCTGGAATCTGGGCATATGTGTAGAAACAGTTAGTGTTAACAAACATTCCCTCCACAGGTATACCAGGTAAGATGTGTATACTGCAGGTAAAACCGGGTCATGTGTAATGATGATGACAGCCATATCATTGTCCAAAGTAAGGCTATAGGGTAGTGTAGTAAGACTTGTAAGGTACAGATAACAGCACTGACTATGAAAGTAATGTGGACTACAGGAATGTACTAGTTGTTAATTGACATCTTTCTCCCCCCCACCATATCTTCAACAATAATCAACATGCACACCCTAACTGGTATGTATTGACTCTGACAATGTCCAGTTGTTTGGTAAATATATTATTGGTTCCCATGCATGTGCTATATTGAATTATCCCAACACTGGTGCATGGTGCTATCAACGTACCTGCATGCTGTTCTTATTACCACTGTGGTCCCATATATACATGTGTCCTGTTTGTTATGCAACTGTTCCGTATCTGGTGTCTGGGTTAATGGGAATATCTATGCATGCTGTTATACCTAACCCTGGAATGTGCTGACTATTACTAACTGATATATGAATATATGATGATGAAATCTAAACACTATAGCATGCTTGGAAAGGCCAGTCCCAGTGGTCCCACCTGTCCCACCTCAGCTGGCCGTGGCACCGGGCACCAGCAAGTCTGTAGCCCAACCCCAGACCACCCTGTCTGTTGGTCCTGCACCAACTTTGGGTGGAACCACCTCAGGGGATGGGGCTTGCCCCCCTGTGAGTGAGGGCGGAGAGGCACCTGTCACCCATCACCAGGTCAGGGTCGTGGTACATAGAGCAATCAACGAACAGTTTGGTGATCTTCTATGCCAGCTTGAGGTCTGCATGTCATGATTAGAGAGTCAGCCTGGCTCTGCAACTCAGCACCCAGCACAGCCACCTTCGGGGCTGTGAAGGTGCAGTGGTGACTGCAAATGGGTGGGGACCTCAGTCCCACTGTTGCCACTAGGGGCTTGTGGGCTTCCAATATCCCAACACCCCTCCCCATCAAGGTGTTTACCCCCCGCATGTGTCATACACTGCCCCTGTATGCATCTTGTTGGTCTTGTCTGTTAACTTATCCAACCTACCTCCCCAAATATACCTACTACCCCTCACCAACATACCACATTCACCTGAAAAAAAGAAAAAAGAGCAATCAGTTCCCACAAAAAATCTCGCCCCATACATAGCTGTACATTTCACACATGTGTCTATTGGACACATGTAATCTGGTCTAATTGGCATCACAACTTAATATTGTTGTCCTCACCCCTCTCCCAGGGGTTTGAGTGTCCAAATCTACCTCCAAATTCAGTGTATATGCATAGCTGTTACTGTAGAAGAAATGGGCAGCTATAGACCTTCCTTACAACCTTCCTGAACATCCCTAGCTATTTTCCCTACTGTCTTTCCCTCTTTGTGTCCTTTGTTTTACCACTTTCTTATCAACCCTTTTTTCTTTCCTTTTAAAGAAATTAGTGCAGGGGTAAGCGGGTGTAAGCACTTTTAAGCAGCAGTAAGCAGGCCTAAGCCTGTTTGCGCGTCGATAAGCAATACCTACATTGGGTAAGCAATTTAGAAGCCGAGTATAAGAAACTGTAACTGGAAGTTAGCAGTGCTTACCTCTGTGCAAGCATGTGCAAACCCACTTACAATTGCTTTAAAGTGCCTTAATCACTCTGTATCCAATGGCCCATGTTTTGCCTAGCAAGAAAATAAGCAGCCTCTGCAAGGATCAAACCCACATCCCTTCACACCATAGACAAAGTGATTTACCAGAAAGCCATGCCAGACGTACATAACCCTGATGTTTTCAAAAACATATCATCCAGCCCAGTCATTAAATAGTACACAGAATGTATTCCAACATTTAGATGTATGTGTGTATGTAAATATAGTAATTTCTAAACAGATACAACATATCTATACATGTATATATATATATATATATATATATATATATATATATATATATATATAAACATATATACATGCAAATACCTACATCAACACATATATATGTCTACACCTATATGTCTACATATACACAGCAAGTTACACATATGTAAGCATATATATATCTAGGTAGGTATATACGGACGTAGCTATATATAAGTAACTAGATATATATATCCATATAGGTATATATGGACATACATGTGTAGATATCAATGGGAGATTAACTAAATCATATACGTCCACATGCACTGTTAATGGGGTTGAAAGGCCCCAAACAATATACGTCTTGTACAAAGAGGTATACCCACCCCCCACAGCCAAACACGTCCACCTTGCAATACACTACCAAGTGTTGCAGATCCCATAACTGGGTCCTGACATAAAATGGGCACAAGATGTTAACAGTACTACATCCCACCTGTATGATGTCAGGCTGGTATTGGTAACATATCATGCAGTACAGTCTGGCTCTCATAGGTAATGTAAAATGTGGAAGCTATCAACATCCCAACATCCCCAGGATACATATACACATATACACAGACACATATATGCAGGTACAGATATACATATATATATATATATATATATATATATATATATATATATATATATATATATATATATATATATATATATATATATATATATATATATATATATATATATTCATAGATATATATATATATATATACATATGTATATATAGATATATATATATATATATATATATATAGATAGATATATCTAGATTTATATATATACATGTGACTACACATACAAACGCAGATATATGTACAGTAAGATACTTATGTAGTAGGTTCACACAATATGGAACAGCCACTATGCCTACAGTTAACACCCTAACAACTGGACACTGGATGAGCCACCCATACAAATGACATTCATTGCCTGCAAGATATACCCACAGAGAGGTCATAGGATAAAACACCACACACAGGTTTGCAGAAATGGAAAACCTTTATTTGTGTGCTATTCCAGATTTATATGCCATGTCATATAGCTGTTCAGACACTGACATCGATATAGAAATAGTAATGCATCTGTGAAACAGTTATACTAATACAGTAGTCTGGAAAGGTCCACAACTGTTGCTGTCCAGGCCAAACCCTTCAAATTGTACAATAGTAAATACAAACTGGCCCACAGGATACAACACAATCAACAGTAAATAATGCAGGTGTATAGTTCAGCAGCCTTTATCTACACTCTGTTCACAATCACTAGGTGGTAAAGACTTCATTTGACTAAATGGGATGTAACTGTTACATAACAAGGTATAACTGACACCATCACAGGCACACTGACAAACAGGACAGTCTGTATGGCAGGAGGCAGTAGGCCTGCAGTAACCTACTTTATGTAAGTAATGTCAAGATAGATGAAACGTATGGTACTGTACATCCAGAAACCTTAAGGCAGCTCACCTCTGATACCCCCACTTTTTGTAATAGCCTAGGTAATGTATGGTGCATCCTCCCTAGACTCAATAATACAGAGCTATATACCACTGTAACATACACTGGCCTCTGGAGTGCATATGGGCACACATGTATTGTGTAGGTGAAGCCTACACATATATAGCCCCAGCCCCACCGTATGTGTGGGGGATATAACAGCAGTGGACTGCTGGCAGGAATGGCAGTGTGGTATACGTATATGTGCATATGTATCACTATCTGTATATGTGTAGACATATAATGCTCTGTACATGTATATATCTGGGTGTGTATATGTATATGCATATCGATGTACATATACATACCCATCTATATATGTCGATATGTACATATGCAATTCTTTATATAAATCTCTGGATAATCATATGTACATATATTTTCACCATATGTCCTGAACATGGAGTGTAGCCCTACCTCAGCCCCTATATTCCTAACTTCATAGTGCAAGGGGATGCCAGGTATATATAGAAGGTATATTAGTAGACTATTGCTACTGTAATAAGGATTGTACTCACAGGCATGGTGTGTGTGGGAGGTCACATCTGCTTTTCACATGTGCGCCATTGGCTACTGACAGACATCCTAAGGACATCATAGTACAGTACCTCTGCAAGCACGTAATGCTCCTATGGACTACAACATAGATATTGACCAATATATGCGGACATTCTGACACACTCTGTACAGTCCAGAGGTATACACAGAACCCCTTGGTGCAGAATATGTGGACCAAGCCTGACAATATGGATGTTAACAGCCATGTAGATGGGTATAGCACATAACAACTGGTATACATTCGCTCCCATAGGTGATGCATTCACACACCCCTGTCTGTCCTGACACATAATAACTGATGGTACAGAGGTGCCATGGCCATATACTACCCACTAGATATTGACATACATCTGTACAGCATCCCACTGCTCTGTCTCACATACATGACTGTTAAGGGAGGCCCGGCAGCAGTACATCTGGAAAGTATCTGGACATGACATCTCACTGGGTAAGTACACTAAGCTGCTAGGCATGTAACAAGCAGTGTGCAGGCTACAGGCAGACTGGCTCAACACTGGCCTACATATTCTATGGGGGAGTGCACATGTACCTGCATATATAGCAGGCTCTATGGGCATGTCACAGCACAGGGTAAGATACACCTGTGTGAAAGTGCATAACCACAACCAATGTGAACACAGCCACAGTCACATATGGTAAGCTAGCATAATATTACAGTATATGGACTATCTGTTCAACACCATCCTCATATGTGCCACTCACACACTAACCCTACATATACTGGGCCACTACACAGTGTGGTCTGATGCCTGTCTGAGCTATGGGACATGTGTGTATATGGCCCTACAAACATGTAAGCCAATAAGGTAACATACAGTGGAGCAGCATGTAACATAGGATAGGACTGGACCTAGAACGATGACATCTACCACAGTTTGTACACAGGCAAAAGTACATATTAACAGTACACGCACTGCTGACATTCACCATAAGTACACAGACCTCAGTACTGTACAAACAACCACAGAATGTCCAGGTTATGTCATCAAATATAACCCCTACTGTACATACCATGTGTAGCAGTCTGATATCTCACTGGCTTTTTATCAGATATGATATATGATGATACTAATTATGGTGTACAACACATATGCACCTCTTAATGCATGACATATGTACAAAGGTTGACAGATTTGTGGCTGGAAGCACATACAGAGGGCCAATATTGACATGTTGCTGTGATAACCTCATACATTTACTGTTGTAACAGGGTTTGTTGCAACATATGTCCTATGAGGGATATGAAGTCAATAACTGTCACAGCTTTCACCATCTACAGACTGCAATCCTCACACTGCCTTCTGCAGTTCGCAGATAGATGCTCTGTGGGTAACACATGAAACCAAAGGCACCACACACTTCCCAGTCTGCAGATGACCCTACAGATGGGGAGTCCTCATAAACATAGAACTGACATGGCAGGTATTAAAACATGTAGGACAGCCATATCCGTGCACACCCTGTTAAGCCAGCATTACTCCAAATGCAGTACAGTAGCACTTACAGTCTGTAGTCAGGTCAGTCACATCCCCCTCCTGTGTGTTGGCCTGTTTCCACTGTGTATGTTGTCAGAGGTAAATTCCCAATCCATCTTAGATGCTGTTTGCCAAACAACAGATCGAGTTACTGCTCACAGTGAATGAAAAGGCCCAACACCAACATGATGTCCCTAGATATTGGAGTGTGTTTCCATGCAACTGGCTATGGGAATGTTACCACAGCTGTCCCACATGCAATCATCTAGGGGAGGGCTGCAGTTCATGCAGTGGCCATCAGCTGATCACGAGCATCACTTAAAATACACATGCTGCTGCCTAAGCAAAGCAGGTGTAGGTCTCCACATCCACCAGTGAGTGAGTGAGAGAGGCAGACAGAGGCAAAGACAAGTTAGGGAGGGGTGGGAGAGTAAAACATACGCATGTTTGTGTCACACACCTACCAGCACAGGGTATCAGCAGTTCTATGCAGTTATTGGATGAGTCACATAGGTTACCTGATGTGGAGCCCTCAGAACATATATGTGATGGTGAGTGACATCTGCAACAGGGATATGGTATATGATAGATGTAGTACACGTGCCTGTCCCCATGAACAGGTGCCAGCGTCAACACAGCCATGCTCTTACAGGGATGCACACAGATTGACTCACTTGGCATGGCCAGGAATACAATTCATCACTAGTGAGATTGCCACAACACATTACTGTGCAGGTATAACATGCACCACATGGGTCATACAAAGGTTATATGGGCAAAGGGTATGGGGAGGTGTCTGACATCAGACAGCATGATTCAGTATGCCAATGGGTGTTGTAGTGAGTGTGGATGTGATCATATGCATCATACAACACACACACACAAACACATAGGGTGCCAGTACTGACATGCATGGGTGCATTTCTGCATGGGTGTGTGGTGGTCAACTGTGCTAGACGGCTATACAAGGCTAGGTGATGAGTATACCTTGTCATCAGGCCACATGACAATGGTCTGCATTGTGGCTCAGAACTGTAGTTTCTGCATTTGCCCATACAGGTGGGTATTGTATCCACCATCCAGTCACCTGGGTGACTATTTCGTGTGGCCAATGCTGTGCATTGCTTGCCATGTATGTGTTCCTTAGTCCATGACATGGACAGTGTCTGAGATGTGCACACCTCCCACATGCATGTACAGTGACATGTGGAACTGTACCTGGGGTGTCTGGCCCATGTTGTGCCCAAAGATTATCATCAGATGTGCCAGCCTTGGCCACCTGTGGTGGGAACTGGTAATGGATAGCAGGTTTACCCTGCACCTATATTGATAGCATCCTAAAGAAATTCCCTAGTGTCAGTGGCATATGTCCATACAGGACATGTTTTCAAGCATGGTATGTCCTTTGTGGGCCACATTTGATGGCACCACAGGTGTTGCAGGTGTCCAGTGGAGAACATGTCTGCATGTATGTGCCTATTGGACAGATGGACAGGGTGCCATGCCCTCTGTAGCTCACTGTAATCACTCCATAGTTACTATAAATGGCCAATATGCAGTGTACTACCCACATATTGGCTGTTGCCTAGGTAAGTGTGTGTGTGTGTGTGTGTGTGTGTGTGTGTGTGTGTGTGTGTGTGTGTGTGTGTGTGTGTGTGTGTGTGTGTGTGTGTGTGTATGAGACATGGGTTGAGAGTGTGCTCTGGGTAATACTGGGGTTGCTAACTGTAGTTGCCTGGCCTTGATGTCACATAAATGGGTATGGATTTGCACCCTAGCCTCTTGGCCATTTCACATCTGTTATCCCTGTATGGTGGACATTGTGATATGTACTAAGGCCACCATATAAGAAATTTGCCAATCCCGCTCCACATTGGGCCCAGGTGTCACACACTCACACCCACCTCCACAAAGGACGCATGTTACAAACACACACACACACACACACACACACACACACACAGACACACACACACACACACACACACACACACACACACACGCACACACACACACACACACTGACACACACACACACACACACACACACGCACACACACCTGTCATGTCTGGGATTAGAACCCCTATCTAACTAGTTTATTGCACTACAGCACTACGCAGTTATAGTACGCATCACGGAGATTACTGCAGTACTCCTTCCCCAAAGGTGTATATCACATTGGATGACATCAGCGGGATTGCCAAAGTAGGGCATTCGAATTGTAGTGAGTGTGGCTAGGCTAAAATGCATTGCTCCCTAGACAGACAGTGAAATACACACAAAACATCCACAAATGACATGTGTGTGTATAGTACCCCTAACAAAGGTCTGTATCACACTACAGCATGGAGCTGTTATAGGATGCACCACAGGGATTACTGGAGAGCTCCTTCCCCAAAGGTGTATTTCACATTGGATGACATGAGCAGGATTGTCAAAGTAGGGCATTCAAATTGTATGGAGTGTGACTACCCTAACAAGCATTGCTCTTTACACAGACAGAGTCAGACAGACACACACACAAACACACAGACAGGCACTTGCCAAGTCTGGGATTAGAACTCCTACCTAATTTATCATACTATAGCAGTACACAGTTATAGAACTTGCTACAGAGATTACTGAGCTACAACCTTCCCAGAGGTGTATTTCTAGGTGGATGACATCAGCAGATTTGCCAAAGTAGAGCATTTCAATTGTAGAGAGTATGCCCACCCAAAAAAGCATTGCTCTCTGCACAGACACACACACAAATACACATACACAGACACACACTTGCCAAGTCTGGGATTAGAACTTCTACCTAAGTAGTTTACCACACTACAGCAGTACACAGTTATGGCACATGCTACAGAGATTACTGGGCTGCGACCTTCCCAGAGGTGTATTTCTAGGTGGATGACATTAGTAGCTTTACCAAATAGAGCATTTCATTTGTAGGGAGTGTGACCACCCTAAAAAGCATCACTCTCTACACAGAGTCAGACAGACACACACACAAACACACACACACTTGACAAGTCAGGGATTAGAACTCCTACGTAACTAGTTTATCACACTACAGCAGTATACAGTTATGGGACGTGCCACAGAGATTACTGGGCTACAACTCTCCCAAAGGTGTATTTCACAGTAGATTACCTCAGCATGCTTGTCATAGTTGGGCTATGGGGAGAGCAGTGTGTGAGTGCATGGGCCATAACCCATTCATCTAGGGGTTGACATGCCACATGCGGGTGAAAACAGGGTTATATTTCACAGGTACGTGTATACATCTGCTAGATGACTACTTCCTTGTACAGTCATGTTGCACAGCTAGCACATGCACCACATAGTCTGTAATGCTGAGAGATACCGGTGGCTAGTATCTTCAATGAGTGACATCTGACCCTTGTGTGGTTGTGGCCCTTTGGCTGTGTGCTGGGTGGGACAGCCCTGGATGGCTCCTTGTCACAGTCACCCTCTTCCACACATCTCTGTACATCTACCTTTGGCTTATTATAGTGTGTTGTCCTTATATGTCTGTATTCCTATCCTCTGTGTGTGCAAAGCATGAGTGGTGCATACTGAGGAGTGTCTGCACTAACATATGCGACTGCCAGATATGTCTGGTCCACTGGTGTTTGCAGACATGGCCTTTATGTGTTTAAGTGTGTGAGCATGCCCAGTATGACCTTTTAGTATGTTGTTGACTGACACTGCCTTCATTTCTCTGTGTGTGAGCATGCCCAGTATGCCCGTCTGTATTGCATGTGTGGATGAAGTCCAGGTAGTTTGTACTGCAGTGCTGACCTTTGTGTTGTACACTTACAGGTAGCATGCTGTCTCTGCAGGGTATTCGTCGATCATTTGGCATTGACTGTTACTACATTTCTGCATTGGATGGGGGGGCACATTTTACTATTTCTACATTTCTACACAGGATTGGGGGGCACACCTGACTGTTACTACTATCTATGTAGGATGGGGGGGCACACCTGACTGTTTCTACATTTCTACACAGGATGGGGGGGGCACACCTGACTGTTATTACATTACTACATAGGATGGGAGGGCCACACCTGACACTTGTACACGTTTGCTACGACTGTACTGGTATGTCGGGTACTCCATTTCATTCTGCAGACTTACTTATCATGCTGATTAGAGGCATACCAGTGTACTACAGATCTTAGCTTTTATTTACCTACATATTAGTTTCTGACTTCCTACCCTTCAGAACTGACATCCCACTGCCTGACCTGCTGTAGTCTGTCTGTGTAGGTCTGGGGGGTGGTTATCCATAGGCCACATTCAGAGGCCATAGCACAGATTTGTTTGTGTTTGTCTGCAGCTGTCCTGCTGGCTGTTACTGTTGTTGGGTATGTGAACCCCCCCTGACTGGCATGTGTGAGTCACTTACCTTTTGGGTGTCCCAGTATTGAGGGTGGTGCTGCAGGGCTGCCTATGTCGGATGCATATAGTACACTCCCTACACATTGTTAAGCACAGGTAGTGCCATGTTTGCCATCCCTTTTACTGTATGTGAGAGTCAGAGAGAGGTAGTATTCCCTGGGTCCCTCCTGTGTCAGTGTATGTGCTATGCCTTGCCTCTTTGCCAAGGCCAGGGCATACTGGGTATGCGTCCTTCTGCCTACTGGAGCAGGCTCAGGTTGTTCCTACTAAGATTCACTCTGTGCCTGTGTAGGTCTTGACAATGGTGGGGGGCTGTGTGGCCCTGCCTCGAGCTATTCCTGCTGCAGCTGTTTCTGCAGAATTATATTGTGTAGCATGAAACATACAAAGACAATTTGGGTATATGTAGCTGGTGAGTACTGCAAGGCTCCACCGGATTTGTCCAGGCACCGGAACAGTGACTTCAGCTTCCCAAACACACACTCTATTATGATTCTGGTCTGTGCATCTGCCTCATTATGGAGTTCTTGTTCGGGTGTGTGTGCATTTCTGATGGGTGTCATCAGCCACGGCTCCAGTGCATATTCAGCATCCCCCACTAAGTGACCGTTAGGGATGTCCCCATTGGTAAATCTCTGGTACGGCTGCGTCAGATGCCAGATGTGTGAATCATGATAGCTTCCAGGGCAGCCAGCACACACATTCATTATTATGCCCTGGGCATCGCACACAACCTGGCAGTTGATGGAGGGGAAGCCCTTGTGGTTCATGTAGACCCTACCCTCATACCTCTCAACCTTGGATCATCAAAAATCTGGACAAGGCCCATGAAAAATAGGTACAAATCTGTACGCTGTTTAACATAAAATTTGCATACATAATTATGTAACCCCGCCCACTCCAGTGGAATTGTGGGATACCAACTTTCCTGCAAAATGAAGTACAGACAACCAAAATATGGCACCAGAGTTCTCCCTGCAGCCATTCCTATGTCGCATTACCTGGCTATTTTGCCCCATTTACCATAAACACTAGTGTGTGCACACTGATTTACTTCTACAATGATTTGTATTTTATTTTTACACTTTACAGCACAATGCACAAACATCAATAGACATCTGTTAAAGTAATACTGTCTCACAATGAAAATAAACTTAGCATTAAAACTTCTCTGCCCTTGAAACTCACATTCATTAAAATAGCATTGAAACCTACATCACATCCATATAAAATGCATCATGCCAGTGGTGGATTGAGATTACCTTTGGGTTGTTTTCAAATCACTGGCCCCTTGCTTGCACACAAAACAAGAAACATACACGTATTCTTTGACACACATTCCTGACTTTAGTAAATTATATTCCTTGTAAATACAGCATATTTGTTTGACAGAGCATATTTTAAATTTATTTGAAGATTTTTTCAGCAGGCAATGAAACGAAATGCATGAAACAATAATGACAAAACTGCCCAATTCAGAACATTTCCATCATAAAAGTCTACTTACGCACACACAAATATACATATAAAAATAGAATGACAGTAGTATAAGGCATAGGCATCTTGCACAGCTTCTTGCACTCATTTTCAATTTATGTTTTTTTTTTTTGGAGGGGGGCAAAAAGGCCAAAAAGCAGGGACACATTTTAAACATTGCGTATAATTTAGTTAAAGTTGCTAGAATAAAATGCTGTGTTACCACCATGCATTTCACTGGCAAGTCTTTTGAAAACATGACTACAGTCAGAACATACCACTATGCCAAATCAGCAGCTTGTTTTCCAAAAGCTAGGAAGACAAACTTGCCCCAAATTAGGTACAATTTTCAAATACTGATCTTAAACACTTAGAAAATTGCTAGAATAAAAGTTTTTTGCTACCATTTATTTTCTGAAGAATGTGAAGTCTGAAATTCAAATGCCTGTCATTAATCAATAAATTCAACCTTCAGCAAATTGTCACAAACATCCTGAAATCACAGACTATATGGGGAACAGAACAAAAAATTCACAAGTGGTGGCTAGGGACATTAGGCTCTTTTTATCCTATACGCAGGGTACAGGGTTTGAGCCACCAGGTGTATTATAAAGGGGGCATTTTCACACACGCACACTTTCAGCCTCTATGAGGAACATTCCTCATTTTTTGACAAAAAAAAAAAATCATGTTTCACACTCTTCCACATTGACAGGATTTGGCACACATTCTTTAAGAATTGTTTTAACAAATATCTGTGGTAAATACTGAACTATCTCATACTACCTCACCAAAAATACAAGGAAATACTTAATCATGCTGTGAGCTTCCTAGTTAAAAGTGTTCCACATTGTGCGACATAAGAGTTCATTTTGCAAACTGAAAGTTGAAAGCTATGTCTTCCTTAGCAACTCTGTCCAAATAAAAATGGCTAAATGTTTTGTCCTCTGGTAATATAACAAGTGCAGCCAAGTATTGGACGAGCATTTATTAAAGTACCTACACCTTAACTGCTGGCACAATGACATATTTAAGCAGCAACAACAGATTAATAAGAACTCTGATCAGCAAGAAATTAAAAAAAGTTAATATACTAGCATGCAAATTAAACATCCCAAGCAAATGACTAAATAACGCACCACAAAGTGTAGTGTGAGCTTCTGTGTGTGCGTGTGAGAGAGAGAGAGAGAGGAAAAAAAAAAAAAAGTCACATGCAGTGTGCATACATGTGGGTGAGAGCACAACAGTTTTCCTACAGCAAACAAACCAGTTACATTATTTTAAATTTCCAAAGTTAAATAAATGAAAAAACTCTGAAAGAACAACTGCTACACTACTCGTATACATCTCTGTATTCATTCTGATACAAGTTGTGCTTAAACCACTAAGGCAGCATAATTAACTGATGGAAAATTAATCAACAGTGCTCCGAAAGATATGCACTAACAACCCTGTCCAACACACTCCCTACATACACTCCTCTTGCTGTCCGTTACTCAGAGTATTAGCTACACTCACTAACAGCATCTGCTACACATAGCCATGTAAGTAATAACACTAAAATGAATATGAAACCAGAGTTAACCCATGTGAACACAGAGAGGACATTCATGCTCCACACAGAAGGCATCTCAGCCAAGAATTAAACCAGGAAACCTCTTGCTGTGAGGCCACTAAGCCATCCTACATGCCATTGAGCCATTTGGGCTCTTTTCACTCTCTTGTTACCATTTTTTATTCTTTTCTTTTTTATGTACTTATACATACTTCTGACTTCTAGTGTTTCTGTTAGCATCTTTAATTTAAGTAATTTCACAGGCTCTCTTTACATTTGTTGCTATATTTGATGCTAAATCTGCATCGTCTAGCAATTTATCACTCATCTGATCATAACATATGCCACACATAGTATTCTCTTTTACTAGCAAGTCATGTAACTCACTAAATTTAACATTTTTGTCTTGGTTCTTTAATTCAGTAACATAAACATGAATATTTTTATGGAACTTTGTGAAATTATGAAGAATAAATATGGCAGATTTTTTTTTTCTTAGTTCACAATAATTCTCAAAAGCTTTTTTCTCACCCTAATTAAACTCAACTACAGTATATGATAAATATTTCAACCCCTTCTTTACCTGTGGTATGCAGAAACCTGAGTACTGTACAGTCTCAGTTTTTTTTTTTTACCATTGCACTGAAAGGCAGGATGCAGGAATAAAGTGAACCTCTGAATCAACAACTTCTAATTTTCAGGCAAACTACATCAAAAAAGAAATTTCCTGGACAGTGTAGTAACAGGATGTCTCAGATGAATAGTTTGTCTACATTTTTGACTGCTTCTGACAACAGCCCTTACATTTGACAGTCTTCCATGTGGGTTCTTTAACAAAGAAAATAATGAGATAAATAAAATGTATTGTGCTATGCAGCTGTTTCAAGTGTCAGGACTCAGATTGCAGAGACCCAAAATATGGAAACTAAATGATGACTAAAAGTCTGTACATACTTATGCCTAGTGTGAGATTGTCATTTCACTGAATATTCCATTTTCTCCAAAGTATGGTCATCATAGTGTTGTTATATATGTTCAGGGGTTAGTATAGTGCAGGGGTGTGGGGAGCTTGCCTCCCACATCAGGGGTTGCAGGGGATATTGTCTACTTGCAAACAAGTGTAAAGGAAAACAGCAATGATCACTCTTCTGTATTTTCATTTTTTTGGTCTTCTGAGAATCAGCAGAATGATTGTCAACAAAATATGTACTTTTCACACACACAAACACACACAATCTTATCTTACCCTGAGTAGTTGGCTGGTCTGTCTCCTCCTGTTCTCGGTCGTCCTGCCCTAATTGAAATTCTCTGCACCTCCTGTCCTGCCCTGCTCCTGTTCTCGCTCGTCGTCGGTTTGCCTGCCCTGATGTTTCTCGGCTGGTTTGCATTCTCTCATTTCTCTGCCCCTGTTCTCACTTCTCGGACGTCCTGTCATCCTGCCCTGATGTTTCTCGGCTGCTTTCCTGGCGGTGGCTTAAAAATACTGTAAGGCAAAACAAAAGTTTCTCCCTGCACAGAAAACGTTTCTTATCGCGCCAGCTTCTAATTCAAATCCAGCCAGCCAGAAATGATGATGCGAGCTCCTTGAGCTCAATTCCGACTGGCTGGTAGTCTGACGGTGCTGACGTCATTGCGCATGTGATGACATCAGCGCCGACAGCGCAAAAGTTTAAAAAAGGTTTTAAAAAGTTAAAATAAATCGGAACTGAAGGGGTGCCACTCGGGAATCGTGGCACCCCTTCATTTGGACCCCAAAACTCGGTAAAAACCGAGTAATTCGGAACGGTTGAGAGGTCTGCCTACCCTGCTCACCTGGTGGTGCTTTGCAGTATATGTGCATGCAGTCTATAGCACCCACTACCTCAAGCTATTCTGCTATTTGGTGGAACAGTTGCATATTGCTGGCCAACACCTCACAGGTGTTGGGGAAATATACGTGCTCACTGATGTGCTGACATGGCATCCAGGAACTGGTGGAGTACCCTGGATGCTGATGCCTGTGAAATCTCTATCATATCCCCAGTTGGCCTTTGTAAGGTACCTGTAGCTAGTATTCATAGGCCTACACATACCTTGGTATCCACTTTGATGGGTTCCCCTCTGTTAGCTCTGTGTGTCAGGCGTTGCTGGCATAGCTCAACAATTTGCTGTAGGAGGTCCCTGTCCACCCTATAGTGCTCCTCTATCTCCAGCTCATGTAGCCCCTGGTAGTTTACCCTGGGTCTGTGCACCCTTCTCCATCTCCTCACTGTGGGTTGGATGACAGCATTCACATCTTCATGACCCTCAGCCTCTTCCACTAGTTGTTATATGATAGTTATTGCAGCCCTTATAATTTTGCTGTTGTGTGTGTTAAAAGTTCCTCACTTGTTTACACCATGGGTATAGAGTGTGGAAAAAAACAGAGGGGAAGGTGTTTGCATAGTTTATAGTAGTGTTCTGGGCTGGGCTGATCTGCTGCCTGTGTAATTGGCTGATTCTGATACATTTCTGCCTTTAAAACCTGGTGCGCGGCACACACACACGCTTAGGCAATGTAAAGAGTGCTAGGCATGTTTAGTCACACCCCCTAGCTTAGCTATGCTCCAGTCCACTTACAATATGCCTGACACACACCCCCATGATGTCACCTAACTCCTAGGCTTGCACCAAGCTATTCCTACTCTTACACTGTTGGGACCTGATTAGCTTGCTGGGGAAACCTGGGATTCACTCTCATTCCCCTCATTTGCATAGGATTGCCTGCTAATGCACGGTTACATGTCTCACACTGTGCCTTCCCTTTTAACAACCACTTCTCACTGGCCATGTTGTCTTCTGCCTGCCATTGACTTGCATGGCAGAATTTTGATTTTAGTTAGGGTGTTTAATTTAGGTTTCTTTTGTTATTTTCCCCCATTCCCATTTGCGTGCCACTGCCCTACGCTTAAACAGCCAAGATCGGCTAAAAAAAATTAAAAGTTGAGTTTTCTATTTTTTTCACTGTTTGCAATGCCAATGGCCTTATACTTGGCCATTGGCATGCTTACTACATGATATGCAGCCTTTATTTGGAGCTGTCACAGCTCCATTTCTGCAGATTGTACTAGTCCTGCATGGCCAGTTGCAAGTTTCCTGGATTGCAAAATCACCTCATTTGCATAGATTTCTCCTGCAAATGGAGTGATTTCCATACAGGGGCTTAGTCCATGCAGGATTAGTGCAAGAGCACTCATGCATGCCTCTGCAGGCTGTTCCTGGATCACACGGCAGACATATTGCCTGCTAAAGCTCCTGCACCAATCCAGCATGCCATGCAAGGTATAGAGAATCTGGGGGAATGACTTTCACAGGCAGTTCTGATTCATAATCATAACTCTCAAAGCCAAACCTCAAACCTACACATGAGCAATGCCAGCACATTTGAGCAGTTGATTTTGGATCACATATGCTAGCTTCTTTTGAGGTTCAACTATGTCTATACACACACACACACACACACACACACACACACACACACACACACACACACACACACACACACACACACATATATATATGTATATAGACAGGCAATGTATCCTAGTAATGAGGAAATGTACTTTTCCAACCTAAAGTGTAACTCATACTTTCCTTATGGAAGAAAAAAAAAGGAAGAAAAAAACTAGTTGTTCAGGTACAATATAGGCATGTCAAAGATTACTTTGCATTCTTATTATAAATTAAAAAAAGGGATTCATACTGGCATTGCTTGTTTAAACCACTGTTTATTAAGTAAAACAACTTTTTTCTAACCATGCTTTCCTTACTGTTCCTAACACTCCAAACCCCCATCTCCCTCCTACTACTCCTAACAACCTTATACCATGCCAGCTCCTATACCTCCAATCAGCTTCCACTCTCTACTCCTTACCATACTCCCACACAAAACCATCTCCTCCCTCACACAAATAATTATTTATTTTCCATCTCCTCCTCTCTATTTTAGCTCAACCATCTGCACCTTTTTAATCATAAAGTTATTTCCACTACTACTAAGACACTTACTCTTAAACAAATTAGACCATATAGAATACCCTAAATCCAAACCAAAACACACTAAAATAACTTTCTTCAGTAACCTCATCTTAGCTGGAGCCATTCACACCAACCGAGGACCTAACCCACCCGCAAATAACAATTACCCTCCCCCTTCCTCTAACTTTTTATCCACCTACAATACTCTTAACTTTTTCACACTCAATGCCCAGAGTCTCAACAACAAAGCACATCAGTTTCAAGCATGGCTGAGTCATAACCAACCTGACATTGTAGCCATCTCGGAAACATGGCTCAAAACCCACATCTCTGACTCTGAAATCCTACTCTCTGGATTTCACAGATGTGACCACCCAAAGAAAAAAGGCGGAGGCGTTGCATTAAATTATTCCAATCTACTTACCCTAATTCCCCTACCAAACCCCATTCCTAAATTCGCCAATGCAGAACTAATAGTGGGTCTATTAAAAATGAATAATCACAAAAGCCTCTGTATCATCGCCCTTTATATCCCACCTGGAAATAATGTCTCAACCCTTGAAGACATACTGCAATGGGCCTCAGCTGAAATTAACCTTGAAATTTGCATACTAGGTGATGTAAACATCGACTGGAATAAAATCAACAGTCCCATACCCTCCCTGTCCAGTAACCTCTAACTTTACTCAAGTAACCCACTCCATCACCAGACTCAATAAAACAAATCCCCCAGGATTCACTCTTGACTGGATCTTAGTCACCCATCCAAATAAAATTACCAACACTGGCACCATCCCTGACTCTATTAGTGACCACCTCCCAGCTTTCATTTACCGAGCAGTCACCACCCATCTACACCAACATCTATATATTCAGACCCACAACTTTAGTAAATTTGACCCAAAATCTTCTCTATCTCAAACAAATTAATTGGAACATTCTAAAAACCCTTCCACTCAATAAAGCCATAGCCCACTTTAATTCTACTTTCCTAGACACTCTAAATTCCTCAGCTCCACCAAGGAAAAAAAGAATAAAAACTGTAACTGCCCCTTGGCTAACCAAAGAAACAAAGCAAATTATACTTCAAAGAGACAAATCCTGGAAGCTTTACCAAAAGAATAAACTTCCTGAAACCCTTCTCCAATATACACAGCTCCATAACTTTGAAAACAACAAATCTTCAAAGATAAAAAAATCCTACTACACTAAGCTTCAGTCCAACAATTCCCAAAACCCTAGGCTTTTTTGGAACTTCATAAACTCACTCCTCAACCCAGGCTCCAAAAATAACCTCTGTCTGGACCCAAGTAATCTGACTTCGAATCAACCTCACTATTCAACTCTTTCTTTATAGAGTCAATATAGAATCAATATCCGACCTAATGAAAACGTTTCCCAATACCGACCCATCTCTCCTACATTCCACCTCACTAAGTCCCCAATAATTTCCCTCCTATGTTTGAGCTTAATTCTGTCTCCACTAATTACATAAAAAGACTTCTATCCAAACTTAAACCCTGCTCCAATGCACCTGAAAACATCCCCTCTTCTTTTCTCAAGTCTGCTGCCGATGGTATAGCTCTCCCAGTTTGTATCCTAATTAATAGATCCATAAAGAAATCCTATGTCCCTAACTTCTGGTATTCTGCCTTTATTCTTCTTCTCCACAAGGGAGGCATAAACACTAACATTTCAAACTTCTGCCCTACAGCTCTTCTCTCTCCAATCTCCAGAATCTTAGAAAAATGCATCCACCTCCAACTTATGCCTTTTCTGACTAAAACCCAACTTTTTACCCCTACCCAACATGACTTTCAACCAGGACATAGTACCCTAACAGCTCTACTCTCATTCTTAGAAATTGTCAATCAAGCCCAAGATTCTGGGAACTAAGTATCCACAGTGCTCCTAGATCTCTCTAAAGCATTCAATACAGTTTCCCATAAGCACCTTCTAAGTCACCTCTCAAACCTAAATCTCTCCCAAAACCTTTCCTGGTTCTCAAGCTATCTGTCAGATAGCTCTCAGGCTGTGAAATGGAAAAAGGCACCTCACCTTTCTTACCCACCCCTACTGGAGTACCACAGGGGTCCATTCTCAGACCAAGGCTGTTTAATATCTTTATCAATAACTTTCACTCTGCTTTTCCTAATGCCAAAGTCATCCAATATGCATATGACCCTACACCTGTCTGCTCTGTCTATAACCTCCCTGAACTCCTATCTAAAACTCAGACTGCCTTCTCAACTACTGAGATCTGTATGCACCAAAATCACCTTTCTCTCAATGCTAACAAATCTACAATACTACTATTAACACCCTGAAAATCTTTCTTGTTTGCTGAAAATTCCTTCCAAGTTCTTAGCCAAAGCAACTCTCTGATCAAAGTTGTTCCCTTTGCCAAACTACTCAGTGTAACTATAGATGAACACCTCAAGTTCAACATCCATATTTAGCAAAATATAAAGAAAACCCACGAAAAAGTAGGTATGCTATATAGGAACAACCACTTCCTCTCTACTTCTACCAGGCATACTCTGGTCTCCTCTTACCTCCTTCCCTCCCTTCTGTGTGGCGCTCCGCTACTAACTAAGCTATCCTTTTCTATTATTTCCAAACTTGAAAGCTGTTATAACAAAACTGTTTTAATTTGCCATCAAAGCCAAACATTCCACTCATCACTGTGTTAGCCTCCAATCCCTCAACTGGTTAGAATTCACAAATTACCTGGACTTCCTCCAGCTCACTACAGCACATAGACTAATATTTAATCCAACCAAATGCCCCACTCTAACTAACATTCTTTCCCCATACACCCCAAATAGAACTCTCAGATCTGAACACCAAAACTTAATTACTGTCCACAAACCTAAACGTCCTGCTGGACAACTTCTCCTCTCCTTCTCCTTAGGTAAGAAATGGAACTCTCTCCCTTCAACACTAAGGGCAATGTCAAACACAAACAACTTCAAAACTCAGCTTTACACCTACCTCTCCTCCAAATGGAAACTTTTTATTATGTATTTATTTATTTGCAGTTGTTTAACCAGGATAGTCCATTGGGCCTAAATAACCCGTTTTCAATGGAGTCCTGGGGAGAAAAGCTCCACATACAGATAATACAAAGATTATAGTCCACATACAGATTATACAAAGGTTATGTTACACACATAATTTACATGAGAAATTAAAGAAAAACATTGTAGAAATTCTGATTATAAGTAGACCAAAAAAAAAAAATTTTTAAATGTAACTGCATTCTCCCTACCTATAATTCTTTAACAAAAGCCATTGGGAGGGTATTCTCCTGAGTTCCCAAGCACCTTATAGATGGCTATAACCTTCTATAGCTAATTGCCATACAATTTCTCACACTCTGTAAATATTGTAAATAGCTTTTGACTTTAACTGTGTGAATTTGTTAAAATGCATCTGCACAATATTTTTCCACTATGGGCAATATTGCTCTTGCTTTGTATTATTTGATATGTATTTGTACTTGTACTTTTATTTTTATTGGACTGCTATCTTTACTGTAATCTGTTTCATGGAGCTTTTCTCCCCGGACTTCCACTGAAAACGGGCTCTCTGGGCCCAGTGAACTTCCCCAGTAAACAAACTGGAAATAAATAAATAAATAATAAATAAATAAAAACAAAAGATGAGAGTTTCTTTAGATCTTTATATACACTAGTTATACACACACACACACACACACACACACACACACACACACACACACACACACACACATTGCTGTATACAAAGAAATAAAGGGAAAGTGAATGAATGAAGCAGTAAATATTTTATGTGCCTTTTAGTACCAACAGAAAAGTCTGAAAACCTGTAATTCCTTCCAAATATTCAACAACATTCTGATATAAAGATAACAATTTCCTTCAAATATCTATGAATTTGGTTTGATCCATCCTCTCAACTTCAGGTTCCACATGGAAAATACACTGAAAAAAATAAACTCAGAACTGTTCTGGACTAAAACAACCTCTGCCTTCACCTCTTTCTGTCTACTAGAACAGACATATGCAAAGGCATCTTGCTTTTCCAGATAGAATATGGCTTCTCACTAACAACAGAAATCTAAAGTGAACACCTCAGCAATTCATACTATCTCCAGTAACATCTACAATTTCATCACTTTTTCAACAAGACATGGATGATATTCTATAACCTTTTAAAAAACTATATAGCATCTAGTCAAACAATGTTCCACCCTTCTACTGGGTTCAGACTACTAAATGATCAAGCACACCCTCCTTTAGTTGCAAAGCTAATAAGACAGAATACTTCATATAATCAAAGAACCATCATATCATGATGACCCCGGACCACTTCTTCAAACTCCAAAATACATGGTCATTGTAGTGAGTATTGCTCTTCCATTCTAAACCTTAAGCTCTGAGAATTTCTCTCACCCATCCTTAACTGTTCATCACTAGATGGTTGATAACACTTAGAACCTCAAACCTAAAAGATTACTGTCATCCTGTGATGGCATCTCAGCTTGGAGAAGAGTGAGAAAGTGAGTCTCGTGATTTTCACATTTTCTCCCTCCTCTCTGTGCAATCTGAAAGTTGATATATACACACACACATAGACACACACACACTCTCTCTCTCTCTCTCTATATATATATATATATGTGTGTGTGATTAGATATAGATATAGTTAAAGATATAGATAGACATATCTATCTCTCTAGCTATCTATTTATAATTTGGGGGTGTGGGAGCTTTTCGTCCACATTAGGTGATGCAGGTAGGGGGTACATTCTGTAAAAAGATAAAAATGTTTTGGGTTTGTAACCTTAGAAGTCTCACTGTTTTTCTACCAAGCTAGCAAGATGTTAAATGTTTTGGATTTGAATAATCGCATCTCTGTTAAGAGACATGATTATTCATAGTGGACCCTCACAAAGCCTTCCATTTCCTCATTTGTTGGGTGGTCAGCAATTTGGATGGAATCTTCATATGTATATTTCCCAAGTGTATGAAACATCCTGTATACTTTTCAAAGACTTTCAGATGCCAGAATGTCATAGTGTATACAGACTGTAAAGTTACCTATGGCCAGGTACATATTAAATGACGCAGCTGACCACATGTACACCTTTAGTGTAGGTATGCCTGCCACTTCTCCAGCCTTGAAGGCCCTTAGTGGAAGAACCAGCATGTCTCCATAGATGGGTAGCAGCCATCCACTGGGATGCATATGCAATGTTAGCTGTTGGCACTAATGCTGGCATTAATACCAGTCCTGCTGTCACCAGTAATAGGCTCCCTAATCCATGAACATATGTTATTTTAGCCACTGATGCCATGATTGCCTGTATGTGATGCAAAATACACTCATATATTTACATATGTCTTTTTTATTACAATTCGTTGGCTGGGAATGTCTGATTGGCATGATCTGTTTTTAGCCAATGTTATGTTCTAGTACAAATACAATGGATAATATAACAACTTCTAGAAAATAGGAAAATACTTTTAGCTGAAACTAATACACACACATCTAACTCTGAAAGCCTTTTATGACCTGTCTGTCAACCATACACTAAAAGTTGCAAACATTTGTACCAAAATGTAAACATGAATACAGAAGTATGTAGGTCATATACTTCCTATGTCTGTCCCAGTACAACATGGCTGTCTGATGTCAAAGGGCACCCTGGATGTCATCTGATGAGATCTATGGCTGTCTGATGTCAAAGGGCACCCTGGAGGTCACCTGATGGGATCTGGCTGCCATTTGGAGCCTGTATCATATGAATCATATCACCAAACTAGCACATAGATGTGCCGCATCATATCTCCTTGCATTATGTCGCACGCCATGAGTTCTGCCCATGCTGGTGTAGAGCATCTGACATACCAAAGTTCTGTACTGGTTCCAAGCAGGTTCAGGCACAAGTGGTGTTAAGTAGCTCTTCCCATTGTTCACACCCTCATGTTCCAGTCACCTTTGGTTGTTGAAGCATGTAGATGTGCTTATCTAGTATACAGCAAGGTAAGGTGCCTATACCAAGTATTACATGTTATACAGTCACTAAGCTTATTTTTACTTTTAACACTATAGGGACAGTTTGTGTATGGGTGGCCGCAGAGCTGCCTCACAGCAAGAGGTTGGCCGGATCGATCCTCAGCTTAGGGTGCCTTCTGTGCAGAGTCTGCATGTCCTCCCTGTGGTCGTGTGGGTTTCCTCCCCCATCCCAAAGACATGCTGCAGGTGGATTGGACACTCTAAATTGGCCCTAGGTGTGAGTGACTACATGTGTGTGCCTTCCGTGGAAGGTTGGGCGCCGGGCTGACAACTCAACACCGTAAAACTCCACTGCTAATCATGAGAGGACAGGTGACCCCTAACCGGGAAAAAGCCAAAAGAAGAAGGGACAGTTTATGTACATTGCTCTCCATTTTTATGTTTTTACATGGACATAATATGTGTTTATTCATTTTGATTATGCAGCCCCTCCTAAATATTTCTTCACTACCATAGTCCTTTTACCCTGTTTTTTATCTCCTTTATGCAGTGCCTGGTTTTAGATACTAGATGATGTGGGAAACTAATGTGCAGTGATCATTTGACTTTGGTTTGCACTGCATTGACTGGAGGTAGTCATTGTGGTGGGATCCTATTTCTGTTTCATCAATGACCTGATATATGTACTTGGTTAATTTTATTAAATTTCCATAAAAAGTAACCAATTACATGTTTGCTTTGTTTCTTTTTCATTTATTTTACTGTTCCTTTTCTGAAGCCCTCACAGCTGTATACAGTGGAACAGATGGAAGGTGCTCTACCTAATTTGTGTAAGTAACCAGTCTCAAATGATATTTATACCTCTTACCTTCTTTGCTCAAGAATTCTCGAAAAGGCCTCAAACAGAGAAAATGTTAAAATATTACTCACATTTCCTTAAAAAGGTAATTGAACAACAGGTTTTGCATCAACATTCATAGGTTCATAGGTTGGTACTAGGCTATTGGCCCTAGGGCCTATGCAAGCCTAGCCATAACAATTCCCTGGATATTTCTTCCCACAATATTTACTTCTCTGGACCCCTGTCTAGCAGGGCGACTGACATGATCCCTGGGGTGAATTTCCTATCTCCCATCCAATCATCAAGGTTCCTTTTGAAGAGGGCCAATGAGGTGCTCTGCTTGACATGTATGGGCAGTCTATTCCAGAGTATGGGGAGTCTGTGGGTCAGGAACCTATCCCTCCAGCATGTTTTGTTCATTGTGATGACAAGGTTTTGATCCCTGGAGCGTGTGGCTCCGAGGGATTGGGATTTCTTTAAGTGGAGCATGTCCAACAGCTCAGGGTTTGACATGACCTTGTATGTTAAGCAGAGATCGCCTCTGAGTAGACGATATTCCACAGAGTATAGCTGGAGTTTTTTTAGATGTTTAGCATATGGCATCTGCTTTAGGCCTGTGATTCTTTTAGTGAGGTATTTCTGTGGCCTTTCCAGCTGTTGCAGATGTCTTGTGAGGTACATACCAAACGGGGCATTATACTCTATAATGGGTCTAATGAGGGATGAGTACAGTGGGACAATGACCTCCTTTTTTCTGAATGAAAAGCCCTTAGTGATGAGGTGTGCCACATAGAAGGATTTCCTGACTGTTGTGGCAACGTGGTTATCGAAAGTGAGACCACTGTTCACCTGTGTCCCTAAGTCTCTCATCACACTTTCGATGTTTAGTGTCCTGCCACCTATGTGGTAATTGATGGGTACATGTTTTTTTCCAAAGGGGAATAACTATACATTTCTTGGCATTAAGCTTGAGCACATGGCTCTGGCACCAGGCATCCGTTTCTGTAAGGCCCTTTTGTAGAACATTCACATCATTTGGGGATTCAATAATGGCTCCCAGTTTGCAGTCATCTGTGAACTTTGTTAGCCAGAGTCCCTTAGTGTTGGCTTGTACTTCAGAGAAGTAGATGCCAAACAAGAGTGGTCCCAGGACTAAACTCTGAGGTACACCACTTGTCACTTGTCTGGAGCTGGATTTGGAGTCGGCTACTTTTACAGTCTGGGTTCTGTCAGTAAGCCAGTTGACAACCCATCGAGTGACATAGGGATTTATGCCCAGCTTAATAAGTTTATCTATGATTCCAGAGTGGGAGATGGTGTCGAAGGCCTTGTTGAGGTCCAGATAGGCTGTATGGACTGTCTTATCCTTGTCCACAGCTCTGGAGACTGATTCAAAGAAGTCAATCAGATTCAGGAGACAAGATCGGCCCTTCACAAACCCAAACTGGGTGGGGTCCAGTGTTTGAAGGTTGCCAATGTCTTTGTTTATAAGTTCCATGATAATGCATTTCATGCCCTTGCAGATCAGGCTTGTCAGACTGATGGAACGGTAGTTCCCGGGATCCAAGGCGGATCCTCCCTTGTGCAGCAGGATAACTGTAGCTGTGCACCACTCAGTGGGCACGAAGCCTGAGGTGAGGCTATGATTAAACATGACACTTAGGTGAGGTGCCAGTTCATTTTGTAGTTCATGTAGTACACAGCCTGGGATGTCATCTGGTCCCATGGATGCTGTATTCTTAGCTTTGGAGAGTGTGGTTTCTACCTGTGTGGCCGTGATTATCAGAATTTGGCAATCTTTTGGTATTGAGACGGGCCCTTTAGGGGGTGAAAGGGGGGTGAAGTTGGCACTAAATTGATCTGCCAGGATATTGGCAATATCCTTGGGATCAGTATATTTAATGCCATTCTGTTGTAGCCCAGAGCAGATCTGAGCATTGCCATTTATTTGCCAATTAATAACAAATAGGAAACTCTAATGTCTGGTTTTATTGTCTGACTGTAATAGGTTTTGCATCAACATTCATGTGCCAATAAATAACAAACAGAAAACTCTAATGTCTGGTTTTATTGTCTGACTGTAATCATCGGTGATAAATACAAAAAGCAGAACTCTTTGAGCAACTCAGGTGCTGCTACAAACTTTTAGTACAAACTATTATTTATGAGATAAGTGTTTTCATCTTAAAATAAAAAGACTTCATCAGATAGTACAAAATTTAAAAGTTCCTCTCTAAATCTTTCTTCTTTTTCCTGGTGAGGGGTCACCACAGCAGATCACCTGTCCACTCATGATTGGCAGTGGAGTTTTACAGTGTCAAGTTGCCAGCCTGGTGCCCAACCTTCCACAGAAGGCACACACATGCACCAATTTAGAGTGTTCAATCCACCTACAGTATGTCTTTGGGATGAAACCCATGCAACCACAGGGAGGACATGCAGACTCCACATAGAAGGCACCCCAGCTGAGAATCGAACCAGAGAACCTCTTGCTGAGAGCTGGCAACGCTAACCACTGCACCACCATGGCCACCCTAAAAGCTTGTCTCTAAATACAAACTTTAAATCACATGATTGACCAGCCTCAATGTCAGATTCAAACATTTCTAAGATTTAAAGAGCCCTTCCACCTTTGCAGTGTAAAATACCTCACATTACTTAAGAAATATAAAAGTTCCTTAAAAATGTATTAAAACCACATAAGGCACTTAAAATACATTGTCCTTATATTTTATTCAACAAACCAATGAATGGTTTATCTTGACCATGCTTTTAGTTTTAATAAAGAAGCTACTGAGGTGTGTTGATTCAGTCCTGGACAGCTTACTGGATTTAAGTATAGTTGCCAGTACAGTTACCTTTTTTTCTAGCTGTAGTGGCCAGGTGTTTACAAACATCTATATGAAATTAAAAGAAAAAGACAACAAATGCTCTGTCCATCCAGGGCATGAGTTTAAATTCACAATATTGAAAAAAAAGTATATTGTAATATAAGAGAAGGCTTGTAATGACCTGACAAGCTGCAATACCTGATTGTTTTTTGTTATTGCTGCCTGGTCTGCATCATGCCAACTGCAAAATTAATGCCCACAATAAACTAACTGTAGCTGTAATATGCATACCCTTGAAGAAAACATCACTTTACAAGAACATATACTCTACTAGGTCACACAAAATATACCCAATGAAACCATTCTCCTTGGTAACGTCAACATAAATTGGCTATCACTGTCATCTGACCATCCTAATTCCTGTATTAACTTACATGGCTTCTCCCAACTAATCTTCACTCTTACCCATACTAATAAACCAAACAACTCCTGTTCTCTTATTGACCAGATACTATTATGTAATCCACACAAATATCACTAACCTGAATCTCTATCTGACTCACTAAGTGGCCACTCACAAATTAAAGTGCTTGGATTCTCTCCTCACCACACTAGACCACATAAATACAATAGAATGCTGCAAATTCTCCAACTTCCATCCTGGTACCTTCAAAAAACTTCCCTCTGCAATAAACTGGTCCTTTCTAACTCATTTATCTTTGGATGATGCTGTACAAAAATTCAACTCCATATTTCTAAACATTCTTAAATCTCTTGCCCTTCTACAAATTGTAAGAGTTAAATCCCTTGGTTCTCCCTATTAACACAAATGACATGCTCTCCAATGCATAAAAGGGCTATGGCATGGAAAATCTGGTCCAAAACAAAATCCCCTCTACATCTTCAAACTTATAAAGAACTTTGCAACCTTACCAAAAAATCCTCATCAAAGATCAAAAGAACTTTTACAACCAACCTCAAACCTCACACATGACCAACCCAAAAATAGTTTGGAATTCCATTAACCAAATAATACACCCAGGGAACCCCTCAACTTCTAATCCCCACCCAAACAATATGCCTCTAGAAACAGCATCAATATTAAACACCTACTTCACAGAATTCCTCAGTGAACTGATGCAAACATCTAACTTGAACTCCAACTCTGTCAACCCTCTGGACATCCCTACATTCTTTAGATCCAAAACACATTCTCTCTTAAACCAGTATCTACCAGGTATATTAAATACCTATGCCTCAAATTGAAACCCTACTCCTCTTCAGCTGACAACCTACCCTCACTCTTTCTCAAGTCAGCTGCTAACTCAATAGCCTTTCCCATCTCTCTTCTTACCAACCGCTCTATAACAGAATTGAGAGTACCCTCTGTCTAGAAACAATTCTATACTATATCCATCCGCAAAGGAGGAAACTCCACTGAAGTTGCTAACTTCAGGCCAATAGCAGTCCTATCCCCTCTCTCCAAAAATATTAGAGAAATGTGTGCATAAACAAATTCTGGACCATTTAATACAATAAAAAACACTCACCATCCCCACAGCATGGCTTTTGCCCCAACCATAGGTTCATAGATTAGTACTAAGCTAACTGCCCTTGTGAGCCATTTTAAGCTTAGCCAATTATCCCTTGTGAGACTCAAATCCTGCACCTTGTGTTTGTAAGGCAAATACCTTAACCATTAGGCCACCATCCCAACCAGAGTACCCTCTCATCCCTCATTTCCTTCACCAATATGATCTCACTTGCCAGAGACCACAAAAAATCATCTCTTGTCTGTTCGTAGAGCATTCTAAAGCATTTAACACAGTCTCCCACCCCATACTGCTTGCCAAACCTGATGACCTAAATCTTTGTAGCTCAACTATTTCCTGGTTTTCCAGTTACCTCACTGACAGACAGCAATCTGTTAAATGGCTTTCCACACTATACCCTGCTCTCTCCATTAAGATGGGAGTCCCTCGAGGATCAATCATAAGTCCATGCCTTTCTTTATCTTTAACAATCTACTATATACATCGTGTCCACAGTCATCACTCATACAATATGCTGATGACTCTGCAGTTATCACCATAGCTGATAACCCCTTGGAATTGAACTCCCTAACACAAAAATCCTTCAGATCTATTGAAAACTGGCTCTCCAACAACCAGTTAATCTTAAATCCAAAAAAGTTGAAACTCTTGGGGCAGGATTCACGATGGCTTGCACGGAGTCTAAGAGTTGTGTAAGACTCAATGCAGCGATCGCGATCCAGGAATAGCCCAAAATCCCGTGTAAGAGACCGGCTAAAACGTCTCTTACATGGGCAGGGCGTGGATATGCTAATTACCTCACTTGCAGCCGAAAGGCATGCAAATGAGGTAGATTAGCAATCCACGAAGCTGAAACCAGCCCGTGTAAGAGTCGTGTTAGGTGCAGAAATGTAATCAGTTGACAACTGAGTACGTTACTGCAAATAACACAATGGAGCCATGACAGCTCCAAATAAAGTGTGCATATGTAGCAGGCAGCATGCCAATGGCCAAATATGTGGCCATTGGCACGATAACCCGATGCAAACATTTTTTTATTTTTGGCGATCGGCGAGGTTTAAACGCACTGCAGCCCCACGCAAATGGGCTGCGCTAAATAAGACATAAAAATAAAGGTTTGAAACCGACAAATGTGGGTTTTATGCAATGCATGGATTTGCAATGCAGGGACTAGCAGACCGAAAACAACATGGCCACCGTTTAGTGGTTGCTAAGGGGAGAAGCTGAGTGTAAGACACGTAACTAAGCATTAGTAGGCAATCCTATGTAAATGAGTGGTAGGATAGTGAATCACACTGTCACATAGCAAATGAGCACATTCCGTGTAGTGTAAGAGTTAGATAAGGGGGAGTAACAGAGTAGGAGATAGGTGACATCAAAGGGGAGAATGTCAGGAAGAAATCAAGCTCATTGGAACAAATTGGTATGTGAAAGATGTCAATCACACAGCATAGAAAGAGGAGTGTCAACAGATAAGCATGGGAAAGTCAAGAAATGGAAGGTGTACACTGTGGCCAACTCCAAAGTTTCTTGCTGTGCGTGCATGCACGCGTGTGCGAGCTGGGAGGCGAGAGTAAGACAGAGTCCGCGCGTGTAAGGCAGAGTAAGCATGTAGGAGCCTGTTTAAAGATCTGGAAACCTGTTTGCGCTGGGGTGCATGCGTTTTAACCCGAATAAGCAGATTCTAGTCCGTGTAAGCATGTGTGTGCTTGTGGTAGCCACTGTGAACATGTTTCCACTGGTACGCGCGCTGCTCCCCCCTGAGGAAAAAGAGAGGAAAAAGGAAGCAGAAGAAATAGTAGGAAGCTAGCAGGGAATACTGGTAGAGCTAGCAGGTGAAAACAATTAGAAGCAGGCAATTACACAGGCAGAATACTAGCCCAGCCCAGCACTTAAAACACTGCAAACAGCATTGCAGTATTTTTCTCTCAAGAGACACTGCAAGACAGGAGTAAGCTATTATAAGTGAAAACTGAAAAAGCTGCACTCAGACCAAACATGCTAGGGGCTGCCATAGCTGTTATAAGGAGACATAGGAGACTTGCTGAGGGTGGTGGCAATGCAAATGCTGCCAGACAACCCACAGTGAGGAGACGGAGAAGAGTGTACAGGCCCAGGGTCACCTACTAGGGATTACATGAGCTGAAGATAGTGGAGCACTATAGAGTGGACAGAGACCTCCTGCAGCAAATTATTGAGCTGTGCAGGCCACGCCTCACACACAGAACCAACAGAGGGGAACCCATCCCAGTGGAAACCAAGGTATGTGTTGGCCTAAGAATACTAGCAACAGGTACCTTCCAGAGACCAACTGGTGATATGATGGGGATATCACAGGCATCAGCCTCCAGGGTACTGCACCAGTTCCTGGATGCCATGTCAGCACATGTTGGTGAGCATGTATATTTCCCCAATTCCCGTGAGGTATTGGCCAGCGATATGCGTCTCTTCCATCAAATAGCAGAATACCCTGAGGTAGTGGGTTCAATAGACTGCACGCACATATGCATGAAAGCACCAGCCGGTGAGTGGGGTAGGGCCTACATTAACCGCAAGGGCTTCCCCTCCATCAACTGCCAGGTCGTGTGTGATGCCCAGGGCATAATAATGAATGTGTGTGCTGGCTGCCCTGGGAGCTACCATGATTCCCATATCTGGCATTTGAATAGCTGTACCAGACATTTGCCAATGGGGACATCCCACATGGTCACCTAGTGGGGGATGCTGGATATGCACTGGAGCCGTGGCTGATGACACCCATCAGAAACGCACACACACCTGAACAAGAACGCCATAATGAGGCACACGCACAAACATGAAATGTAATAGAGCATGTGTTTGGGCTGCTCAAGTCACGTTTCCGGTGCCTGGACACATCTGGTGGAGCCTTGCAGTACTCACCAACTACATATACCCAAATTGTCATGGTATGTGCTATGCTACATAATATGATTCTGCAAAAACAGCTGCAGCAGGACCAGCATAGGGCCGGGACAAACAGCCCCCCACCATTGCCAAGGCCATCAAAGGCAGAGCGTGACTCGGAGGAACAACCTGAGCCTGCACCAGTAGGCAGAAGGAGGAGTGCCCAGTATGCCCTGGCCTTGGCAAAGAGGCAACGCATAGCACATACACTGGCTCAGTAGGAACCCTGGAAATTATACCCCTCTCTGACTCACTCATATAGTAACAGGGACGCCTAACATGACACAACCTGCTCTCAAACATGTACAGGGAATGTAGTATGTGCATCCGACAGAGGAAGCCCTGCAGCACCACCTGAGGCATGATTTCCATGTGTTAAGCAATGTAACACCATCTAGTATATGCAAACATGAAGACCCTGCCTAACATCTCACCCTCACCAAGCATGATGCCACACTATGAAGACAACAAGATCAAGTACAATAATTGGCTGAAGTATTGCTGTTAGCAAGGGGGAACAAATGGCTGACAGCCTGGGATGACATGCTGAGCAAGACATGATGCCCCACCTGCTAGGGATGGCACTCACCCACCACACCTGGCTGTGTGGATACTGGCAAAGGCTGTTGTCACCCCCACTGTGCCTTGAATAGGTAAGGCTGGAAACATAAACCTTACCAAACAAAGTCCTATGCACGGGGGAATGCACGGTCCAAACCTACCACCATAGGTAGCACAAGGGATAACAACCTGGACGTAATGCTACCCAGTGCCAGAAGTCTAACCTGCAAGGTGCATGCAGACCAAACCCACCACAGCATGGATAATGGTAATATCTGTTCTGTAACAGAAACCTGGGTCAAGGCCCAGAAGAGCACCCTAATACTACCAGGTTATGCCTCATACCATGCTCTACAGCTCCAAAACATGGAACACACTACAATAGGAGTGTGGCTATCAGTAATTGTCAAGGATAACCACACCCCCAGGTTGGTACCACAGCAAGAAGCAGCATGGACTATCCACGGGCAAGTAACAGTGGCTCAAACTGCGTCCCTGTTTGCAGCCCGCTACAGACCACACTCACAAACCCAGGAACCCCAGCCAGCCTTCCTGAAGACACTGCAGAGTATGAATGCCTCACAAATACCAACTGTACATGTGAAATATAGATGAAGGACACACAAAAACACAAATGTGGTGGACCACAGATCCCAACATAAGGAAAGTTCACACTGGGCATGCTTGCACACTTAGATAAATGACACATGTCAGTCAAGAAGCCATAGAAACTGTGAACTGGGCATGCTCACACACTTAGGCCATGTCACAGTTCAGCAGTTGCACACACATATCTGGCATTTGTATGTGTTAACACAGGAACCTCCCACAATACAGAAATCTGCCCAGTGCACATAGTGAAATTACAACAGAGGCATAAGTAAAGTACTGGATCCCACTCATATGCAAACATCTTCCACAGTACACAAGTTGTTCATAGAGATAGGGACAGCTATGGCAATAAAGACCCACAAACAGTATATGAGAAACAGATACTTGCGCCTGACAGGTAAACATATGGCTGTAGAGTGCAATACTAGGCTGTTGTCCCTAGGGAATACAGAAGACTATCCACAGTGTATTTGGCGTTTGCCTCTGCAGTACAGTAGGCCACTGTGCCTGTGCAAAGTTAATGCATAGATATGCTCTCCCCTGTACTGATGGATATTAACAGATGTACATACCTCTTCATACATAATGATGTCAGCACACTATACATATGTCAGGAGCACAAATGATACCCAGTAATTTGAATAGCGTGCTCAGCTACTGTGTCTCCCACAAGTGTCATAATATAATTAGGTAGGGGTTTGAATCCTGCAAGTGCTCAGTGTGTGTGTGTGACTGTGTGTGGGGGAGTAGTGTGTGTGCAATTCTATGTGTAATAGAAATGTCCCTTTTGGCAACTAGTACAACACAACACATGCTGCATATTCCACTGTCTAAACACTGATGATGTCATTACCCTATAAGTACAGCAGGAGAAAACAAGCCTCCCAGTAATGCAAATAGCGCGCTCTATTACTGCATCTCTCACAAGTGTCATAACATAGTTAGGTAGTGTTTGAATCTTGCAAGTGCTCAGTGTGTGTGTGAATGTGTGTGGGGGGGGTAGTGTGTGTGCAATTTATGTGTAAGAGAAATGTCCCTTTTGTCAACTAGTACAACACAACACATGCTGCATATTCCACTGTCTAAACACTAATGATGTCAGCACCCTATAAGTACAGCAGGAGGAAGCAAGCCTCCCAGTAATGCAAATAGCACACTCTGCTACTGCGTCTCTCACAAGTGTCATAACATAGTTAGGTAGGGGTTTGTATCCTACAAATGCCATGTGTGATTTTGTCACACAGTTTGTCCATGTGTGTGGGGTGTTGTTCCCAATATTGCACAACATACATTATATCAGTAATGTCAGTGCACACATGATGTATTTGTGTGCCATCTACACATATGTACCTGTGACCTTCAATAGTTCCCATGTCCGAAGCCTGCCTCATGTGAATACATGGAATTTGCATTAGACAACTGTATGACTGTGGTGTTCTGTGCAGGGGCTGCATGTGGTATGTGAATATACAGTGTGAGTTGTAGGTGGTGTCATCCCACCAGCGAGGGATACACGACTGGTCTGGAGCATATAGTCCACATGTTGGTGATGAACAGGTGCAGCATGTTTTCACCTCTTGTGGGAGTGGTAACAAGTTGTTCCATAGCAATGCAGGGAATGAATGCTAGGAACCCTTCAGCTAGGGTCTTGGAGCTAGAGTAATGTTCACACTCTATGTTTGGGTAGTTGCAGTCCACCCATATAATGGTGGTTATAGAGACCGTCATATTCCCAGTGTTGTCAGGAAGGCCAAGTGGGTTTCCTGGGTATGGGAGGGTGGTGTGTGCCAGGCTATGATCCTGAAGGCAGTGTAACCCACTGTTAGTTGCACATGGATAGGCTCTGATGCTTTGTGCTGTGCCACCAACCTGGGGGTGTGTGTTTCTGAGGTGCCTTTGGATACATCCCCCCTGTTCTGGTTTGGTGCATGTGTAGGGGACAACAAGCATGGTATGAGGTATAACCTGGCAGTGATGGGGTGCACCTGGGAGCCTTGTACCAGGAGTCTTTTACTGCACGGATAGTGCTGTTCCCCATGCTAAGGACAGTTTCCACTGCATGCATCTTGAGGTTTACACTGCTGGTGTTGAGTAGCATTACTATTAGTGTCCTATCCCGTGTGATACCTGTGTAGGTGGCTATGTAATGTCAGCCTTGCATACAAAGGCACTATGTGTGTAGCAACAGCCTCTGCCAATATACAATGGCCCATGGGTGACAGGTGCAAGCTGTCCCTAGAAAAGCAACGTGGCTTGTCCAGCATGTAATCCCACACTGACAGACCTTGGATCCCCTTTGAATGTCACCGAAACATACGATAATTGTAGAAACTGATCATCCTGTCTACATATTGTGGCAGCATTCTTGGTGAGGGTAAGATGTTACTCAAGGTCAGGGTCATACCAGCCTGTGCCACAAGCTCAGAGAGCCCCTCTATGTCCCCTAACATGTAGTCCAGGGAGGTGCATCACAGGTCATACACACTGGCACAGACAATGACTGAGTCATATTTGTACATGCCTTGGAGTGACCTGTATGCTTGTGTTATGTGTTGGACCATAGTGCCTGACGGGCATCTCAGCATGACCTTCACCTTGTTCAGCCTGGTGAGCAGGACCTCCGTGTACCTGATGATAGAGGTACTTATTACAACTGTAGCATGTATGTTGTCAAGCAGTATGGGCTGTGACTGTTTGGCACACAGGCTTTGTGAGCTATGTGTTGCATGTGCTCTGCTCTGACATAACGTTTGCTTGTGTGTCTGCTTTGCAGGTGTCAGCTGCTCAGGCAGGATGCTATTCTGAGAGTCCAATAATGTACCTGTGTGTTTCTGTGTTTGGATTGCGGTCATGGCAGGTCTATGTGAGACTGGTACTGTATTCATTGTAGTATCCCACTCCACCTGACAGGGTATGCCAGTACTGAGTTAAGAGAGCTCAGCCCCCAGTTTGGCTCTGTGGTTGCATCTCTCATGTGTTGTAAGTGTAT
>NC_056726.1:1380987121-1381002935 GCF_019279795.1 Protopterus annectens | reverse complement strand
TTGCAGTCACTTGAATGGTTTAAGTAAGGACAACACTGCATTGATACCCGGGAGACTAAAAGGTCATTATAAGATGTTAACCAAGGTTTTTTCGACACCCTACCGTATGTGCATAAACCATGCAATTCCACACCTCAATGGGTATGTGTAATCTTAAATATTTGTTGGGACATATGTCCTATTGTTTTATAAATATTTGCATTGATGTTGATTCATGTGCCCTGTTCAAACACCACATTCATGGTGGCCTGTTGCTACCAAACATCGCTGCATGCTGTTGGAATATCCACTGTCGTTCAATATATGCATGTGTTATGCTTGCTGTTCAACTGTTGGAACCTTGTTGTGTTGGGTTAATGGGAATATTACTGCATGCTGTTACAACTAATCTGGGATGCTGTTGTTTATGTTGTAATTAAACACACACAATCACAAAACGTATGGGAAGGCCGGTCCCAGTGGACCCACCTATCCCTCCTCAGTTGGTGAGTGCACCTGGCACCAGTGGCTCTGGTGCCCAGCCCGGGCCCCCCTCCTCCGTTGGTCCTGTGCCACCTTCAGCCACCTTCAGGTGGAAGCGCTGCAGGGGATGGGGCTTCCCCCCCGTGCAAGCATGGGCGGAGGAGGGCCACCTGTCACCCTTGCTAGGGTCCGGGCTGTGGTGCGTAGGGAGATCCAGCGTTCAGTCGCTGATCCCCTACACCAGCTCAAGGCGAGAGTGGCATGTCTCTTGGGTGTGCCTGCCTATCCTGCACAGCCCTCAGCACAGCCACCCTCAGGGCTGTGAAGGTGCAGTGGTGACTGCCTATGGGTGGGGATCTCAATTCCACTGTTACCATCTGTGGGCTCATGGGCTTGCAATTTCCAAACACCCTTCCCCGTCAATTGTGTTCACCCACCCCATGTGTCAAACTCTGCCCCTGTATGCGTCTTCTTTGTCTTGTCTGTTTACTTCCCCAACCTACCTCCCCAAATATACCTACTTCCTCTACCTCACATTCCACTCTCACCTGAAAAAAAATAAATAGAGCAATCTGTTCCCACAAAAAAATTACGCCCCATACATAGCTGCCCAATTCGCATGCATGTCCGCTGGACATGTAAACTAATAATTCTAATTGGCAGTACAACATATTTTGTTGTCCTCACCACTCTCTCAGGGGTGGAAGGTTTCAAATTTCACACCAAATTTCAAACATATGCAAGGCTGTTGCTGGTAAAGAAATGGACAGCTATGGACCTTCCCTACACCCATCCTGCACATCCCGAGCTGGTTTCCCTACTGTCTTTCCCTCTTTGTGCCCCCTTTTTCACCACTTTCCTATCTCCCCATTTTCTTTTCTTTAAAAGAAATTAGCGTGGGGGTTAGCGGGATTAAGCATTTTTAAGCAGTAGTTAGCGGGGGTGCGCGAGCTTGTGTGCGCTTAGCAAAGCATTGATAAGCGTCAGGCACAACCAAGGGTGTAGGTAGGCATACACAGTAGTGAAATATGTCCAGTTGTCTTGAGCAGACTGTGCTAATGCCAACACAAACAAACCACAAACTGTTCAGAAGTGAGTACTGTACTAATGACACTGTAGCAGTTCAAAAATAGTGCATGTGCCTGATATTCATAATTGGTAGTACAACATACTTAGTTGTCCTCACCCCTCTCTCAGGGGTGGAAGGTTTCAAATATCCCTCCTAATGTATTGCATATGCACAGCTGTTGCTGGTAAAGAAATGGGCAGCTATGGACCCTCTCCACACCCATCCTGTACATCCTGAGCTGGTTTCCCCACTGTCTTCCCCTCTTTGTGCACCCTTTATCGCCACATTCCTATCTCCCCATTTACTTTTCTGTCAAAGAAATGAGTGCAGGGGTTAGCGGGAGTGAGCACTTGTAAACAGTAGTAAGCGGGTTTGCACCTGTGTGCGCATGTGTGCGCTTAGCTTAGCATTGCTAAGATATGATAAGCTAAGCCAAGCTTGGTGTAGTATTGCTAAAATAAAATAAGTTGAGCTAAGCTTAGCTTAGCCTCGCTAAGCATAGCTTAGCATCGCTAAGCATCGCGCAAACCTGCGCAAACCCTCTTACAACTGCTTAAAAGTGCCTTAGTCACTCTGTATGACAAGGCCCTTGTACTGCTTAGCAGCAAAATGAAAAACCTTGTCAGTATCGAACCCGGAACCTTGGACTCACCAGTCTGCATGAAGTACCACTACACTACAGCAGACATGCGATAACTTGGTGCTGAAAGAAATATAAAATGCATTACAATGAGTCACTGTAAAGGGAAAATAGGAAAGCCATAGGAATACATTGCAATAACTACTGTTGTATGCCAGTTAATTCTCTAATTCGAAAAGAAATTACATACTCCCATGTATCCAGTGTTAGCATTAGGAGGTGAGCATACCATACCCCATTCCAAAACACCTTACACAGTAACTGCCTCATAGGTGGTAGCCTGCCTAACACTGATGGTGTCAGAAGGGTACATGGGACACAGGTGGACAGTAGGCTCCTCTTTGATAATCACAGTGCCACAGTAGTAATGTAATCTGTCTAAGTGGTACGTGTCATCACAAAAGGTGTGTCATCTAGGGAAATATAGGTCAGTGTTCCCCTCTACTCATCACAATGCTTCATATGGTATGTACCTCACATGACAACTACAGCAAGTGGAAAGGCCACAGACATGCATAAAGAGTAATACTGCCCTCAAACATATGCCCTATGCAGACTGACTCACAAACCACAGCTAGAGTGCATTGCATACCGCCCACCCAGAGGTTACCACTGCCGGACATACAGAGGTTATGTCACACCCATAGCAGTCGGCCAGCCACCATGACAACACCTCACAATCCCTCCGGGCTACATGACCTAGGGCCCTAATCCTTGTCACCTCACTAAACAGCACATGCTGGAGGTACAGGTTCCTATCCACAAATATGCAATACTCTGGACTAAACCACCCAGCATGAACAAACAAGGCTCCTCATTAGCAAATGTCATACATACCCCTGATGATTGTTTTGGAGATAGGTAATATGACCTGGGAGTCACCTCTGTGTATCCGGTTGACAGGAGCAAGTGAAATCACATCACATGTGTGTCAAAGGCCAGGGTAACATATGGCTAGGCTGGTCTAGGCCCTAGGGCTAATAGCGTACTAGCTACCTATGACACAATGCTAGTTTACATAGCAAATGAGCACAGTCAGTGGAGTGTAGGAGTAGGATATGGGGAGTAACAGAGTAGAAGATAGGTGACACCATGAGAGGGGTATGTATGAAAGAAGTGAAGCTCATTGGAGCAAAGTGGCCTGTGTCCGCTGTCATTTAGACATCATGGAAAGAGGTGTGTCAACAGGTAGGCTAGGGAAAGCCAAGAAATGGAAGGTGTATACCATGGATAACACCAAAGTTTCTTGCTGAGCGTGCATGTGCACGTGTGCACGCCTGTAAACACGAGCAAAACAGAGTGCATGCGTGTAAGCTTGAGTGCGTGCGTTTAAGCTGGAGTAAGGATGTATAAGGCTGTTTAAAGAGTTGTAAGTGCGTTTAAGCTGGTGTGCGCGCGTTTTAACCCGAATAAGCAAGTTTTAGTCCGTGTAAGCATGTGTGTGCACGTCTTAGTTGCTGTGCTCGTGTTTACGCTTGTGTGCGCGGTGCTCCACCCTGAGGAATCAGAAAGGAAAAAGGAAGCACAACAAATAGTAGGAAGCTAACAGGGAGTACTAGCAGGGCTAGCAGGTGAAAACAATCAGAATCAGGCAATTACACAGGCAGTACACTAGCCCAGCCTAGCACTTAAAACTCTGCAAACAACAGTCCATCATGTATCTCACAACAGACACTGCAGTAAGCTAATAGAAGTGAAAACTGAAAAAGCTTTACTGAAACAAAGAAATGTTAGGGGCTGCCATTGCTGTTATAAGGCGACATATGCAACATGCTGAGGGTGCTGACAATGGAAATGCTGCTCTACAACCCACAGTAAGAAGATGGAGAAGAGTGTACAGGCCCAGGGTAACGTACCAGGGGGTACATGAGCTGGAGATAGTGGAGCGCTATAGAGTGGGCAAAGACTTCCTGCAGCAAATTGTTGAGCTATACAGGCCACGCCTCACACACAGAACCAACAGAGGGGAACCCATCCCAGTGGAAACCAAGGTATGTGTTGGCCTAAGAATATTAACAACAGGTACCTTCCAGAGACCAACTGGTGATATGATGGGGATATCACAGGCATCAGCATCCAGGGTACTGCACCAGTTCCTGGATGCCATGTCAGCACATGTCGGTGATCATGTATATTTCCCCAATTCCCGTGAGGTATTGGCCAGCAATATGCATCTCTTCAAGCAAATAGCGGAATACCCTGAGGTAGTGGGTGCAATAGACTGCATGTACATACGCATCAAAGCACCAGCCGGCGAGCGGGGTAGGGTCTACTTCAACCGCAAGGGCTTCCCCTCCATCAACTGCCAGGTCATCTGTGATGCCCAGGGCATAATACTGAATGTGTGTGTAGGCTGCCCTGGAAGCTACCATGATTCCCATATCTGGCATCTGATGCAGCTGTACCAGACATTTGCCAATGGGGACATCCCACATGGTCACCTAGTGAGGGATGCTGGCTATGCACTGGAGCCGTGACTGATGACACCCATCAGAAATGCACACACACCTGAACAGGAATGCAGTAATGAGGCACACGCACAAACACGTAATGTAATAGAGCATGTGTTGGGCTGCTCAAGTCACGGTTCTGGTGCTTGGACACTGGGTGGAGCCTTGCACTACTCACCAACTACATGTACCCAAATTGTCATGGTACGTGCTATGCTACATAATATGATCCTGCGAAAACAGCTGCAGCAGTGCCAGCATAGGCCTGGGACAAACAGCCCCCCACCATTGCCAAGGCCATCACAGGCAGAGCGTGACTCAGAGGAGGAACAACCTGAGCCTGCCCCAGTAGGCAGAAGGAGGCATGCCCAGTATGCTTTGGCCTTGGCAAAGAGGCAAAGCATAAGACATACACTGGCTCAGTAGGAACTCTGGAAATGATACTTCTCTCCGACTCGCACATAAAGTAAAAGGGATGCCTAAGTTGACACTACCTGCTTCCAAACATGTGCATGGAGTATAGTATGTGCATCCAACATAGGCAGCCCTGCAGCACCACCTAAGGCATGAATGCCATGTGTTAAGCAATATAAAGCAGTGCTAAACAGCAATTACCACCATGTAGGATATGCAAACAAAATCGCACACATCAACTAGCACAACTGTGGTCAATGTTCAGTAATATTGGGCAACGTCCAGCAATGTTGGTGAATATTGAGCAATGTCAGACAAGCCTGGTCTAAGTAGGGCATACCTGAACAAAAGCCAACATGCTCATATTTGCCTAATAGGCCCTTAAGCAGTGTGGTCTGCTCATTATGAAAATATAAAGCAGAGATGGGTCTCGAACCACAGATACTGTGCACTAGAGCCAAAGTACTGAACCACTAAACCATGCCAGTATTGCAGTGGTCCACCAGTATTGCAGTGGTCCACCTGTATGACGGGATGTTGATAAGTCTATGCAAAGTATTCCATGGAAACCCTGCGGGCACAGCATAATCCTTGTTGAGTTATGACACAAAGGTGAGTCCTGCAGTGAGAACAGAACCTGACTTCCAACATACACAGTATAAATGTTAATATTGGTCATGTTCGCACACATCAGCAAATGTAGTGGACCTCAGATAGCAACATACTGAAGGGTCACACTGGGCATGCTCACACACTTGAATAAATGAGATAAATGTCAGGCAACAAAACATGGGATGTCAGAACTGGGCATGCTCACACACATAGGCCATGTCTGATTACAGCTTTGTGCCACGCATATCTGGCAGTTGCATGTGTTAACCCAGGAACATGTCACTATACAGCAATCTGCCCTGTGCACACAGTTATATGACAACAGACACATCTATAATATAGTGGAACCCTGTCATAATCAAATATGTTCTGCAGATACTGAAGTTCTTCATGGAAACTGGCAAAGCAAAGATGATAAAGACCTGCAAACAGTATCAGCAATAAACATTGTGCATCTTGAACATTAGCATAGGTTCAGAGGTCGATACTAGGATATCTGCCCTAGGGCATGTACAAGCCTAGCCAGAGTGTGTTTGGCATTTGCAACCCTGTCAGATTACTACACTATGCGTGTGAATAGTAGGTCACACAAGATAGCCCATGTACGTTTATGCTAGTGTGCCTCTGTCTAGCAGGGACACAGAAGATATCCCAGGGGTAAATATACAATCACCCATACAGTCATCAAGATGTCTCCAGTAGGTGGTCAGTGGGTGGCTCTGCCTATGTGAAACTGGGATTACATTCTGTAGTGAGTGGAGCCTCTGGGATAAGAATCTGTCCCTTCACAATGTCCTATTAACATCTGTGCTGAGGTATATGTCCCTGCAGTGTGTAGCTCCAAGGGAGTTGGATATCCTGAGGTGGAGCATGTCCAGTAATTCTGGTTTGGGTATAGCTGTAAACAACAGGTGCACATCATATCTGAGTAGGTGGTAAGTGACTGAGTAGAGCTGGAGTTACTGCATCTGAACTATGCATGGCATCTGTGTGAGTCCCTAGATCTGCTTGGTGAGGACCGTCCGTGGCCAGTACAGTTGCTGCAGGTGTCAGGTAAGGTACACCCCAAATGTGGCATTGTAACCAAGCATGGATGTGATGAGTATAGGGGCACAATGACCTCACTCGATCTAGTTGTGAAACCATATGGGATAAGGTGGCGCACATAGAAGGTGTGTCCAACCACTTTGGCAACGTGAATGTTAAAGGTGACAGTACGAACAAGTGATGTCCCCAAACCCCTAACAACTCCTACTGTATGTAATGGAGTACTACCTATGTGGTAATGTGTGGGCATGTTGTTACTCCCAAAGGGGATGACTATGCAACTAATGGCATTTAACTGTAGGCCATGGCTCAGGCACCAGTCATCCATCTCTGTGAGACCCTGATTGAGTATGCGTGTGGCAGCTGGAGAGTTGATCATGGCACACAGTTTGCAGTCAACTGCAAACATGTTCAGCCATATTCCCCCTGTGATAGCCTGTAAGTAAGACAAATATATACTGAACAAGAGAGATCCCAGGACCAAGCTGTGTGGGATGCCATGTGTAACTGGTGTATAGTCAGACATGGCACCTGCAATCCTGACCATGTGGGTGCTATCCCTGATCTAGGTATCAATCCATTGTGTGAGATATGTGTCCAAATTGACGCTCATGAGCCTATGCATAATGGCCCAGTGGATTATTGTGTTGAATGGTTTTGCAAGGTTCAGGTAGGCTGTGTGGATAGCCGTCCCTATGTCGATGGACCTGTTAGCCATTTAAAGAATACCTACAGGTTCAAGAGGCAAGATCTGCCCGCAACAATGCTGAAATGAGTAGGACACAGTGTCTGTAGGTTCCCGATGTCTATGTGTAGGAATCCTATGACAATAAGCTCCATAGCTTTGCAGAACAGGCTACATAGGCTTATAGGGTAATATTGTCTGTGGTCCATTATGGCACCAACTCTGTGGAGCGGGACCACTGTCCCATTACACCATTCCTTGGTACATATCCTGTGGTAACTCCGAAATTGAACAGTGATGTAATGTGAAGGTTGCATTTGTCATGATGCTCGTGTATGATGCAGGCTGGGACACCATCTGGTCACATTGATACTGTGATGTACACTGTGGGGAGGGCAGCACTCACCTGTTATTGCGTGATGTCAGGGAGGTTATACTCTGTTGGGATGGATAGTTGCTCCTTAGTGGGGATGGGTGGAAGACATCTGCACTGAACCTGTTTGCCAGGATGTAGGCAATGCCAGTGGGTTCAGGGTAGGTTTAGTCAGTATGCAGTAACTTACAGCATATCAGTGAGTGTCCACCCAGGTTCCTGACATAACTGAAGAAGGCCGTGTGGTAGTCCTATGTGTCAGGTGCAATTGTTTGGTAAAAGCAGCCCTTAGAAAAGTCCATGAGTGATTGTAGCTGTCTGCTAGTACAGATCACAGATGCCTTCCCAGTCTGGGATTGTGCTCTATCATGTAGTAGCATCCTCCTGATGTTGTACAGCTTATTAATGGCTGGGGTCTACCAGACAGGTCCCCTGCCATTGTAGTAGTGGGTCTTGTTGTTATTTGGGATAGCACAATCCATGCAGTCCACTAGGTGTCCATAGAATGTGTATGTAAAGGATGCAGCAGTGTGAGCCGTATATGCCACTGTCTCAGGATCTCTGAAGGTTACCACCTTGCTTCGGTGAAATGAGATGTTGGCTCATGAGAAGTTCACCAAGATTACCCAGGATGGGTGTGTGGGGGGTATATGTATGTCCTTTAAGATTCATGTATGTTCTGACCTTACCAATGAGAATTATATCACTGGTGTGGAACATAGAGTCCCCATGTTGGTGATGAGCAGGTCCAATATGTATTCCCCCTTGTGGCTGTGCCAACTGGTTGTGCCAAAGCATATGAGTCCACAAATTATAGTGACTGTTGGGTGAGGTTGTCGGGGCTTGAGTAGTATCCCCAGTCAATATGTGTGTATATGAAGTCACACAATATAATGGTGTCTGTGGAAACCTTCATATTCTCCATAGTTCCCACAAAAGCCGAGTGTGGTTCCTGAGTTGGGAGTGTGTTCTGTAGCAGGCAACAAACTGAAAGGCAGTATTGTACAATGGTAGTTGTATATGTATGGTCTGTGATGCTTTGTGCAGTGCTACTAACCTGGAGGGGTGTGCATCTGTGATGTATATGGATACTCCCCCTAGTTGTGTTGTCTGTTCCAAGTCTTGTTGTCAGACAGCATGTTATGAAACATAACCTGGTAGCACTGGTGTGCATAAGCGAGCCTGAACCAGGTGTCTGTCAGTGCACAGATATTGCACTCCTCCATACTGAGGAGAGTCCTGAGTGGCCACAATATGTGTGTATGTGTGCAATTGTCTTTGAAAGGAGTGTCCTTTTTTGGAGACTGTGAAAACACACTAAAAGAGGTACATTACTCTTTGGAAAGTCTGATGATGTCACCATCCTACAAATACAGCAGGAGAAGAGATTCCAGCCAGTAAAGCAAATAGCGTGCCACGTTAGTGCGTCTCTCTCTAATATCATAATATAGTTAGGTAGGGGTGTGAATCCTGCAAACAGTGAGTGTGTGTATGTGTGCAATTGTCTTTGAAAGGAGTGCCATTTTTGGAGACTGTGAAAACACACTGAAAGAGATACATTCCTCTTTGGAAAGTCTGATGATGTCACCATCCTACAAATACAGCAGGAGAAGAAATGTCAGCCAATAAAGCAAATAGCGTGCTGTGTTAATGTGTCTCTCTCTAGTATCATAACATAGTTAGGTAGGGGTTTGAATCCTGCAAATGCTGACTGTGTGTGTGTGTGTGTGTGTGTGTGTGTGTGTGTGTGTGTGTGTGTGTGTGTCACTGTTGGTTAACATGGTGTGGTTTTGCTTTTACTATGGTATGACATAGTATGATGACAACAGTAAGTGCATTGCAGACATCAGGTATCTGCGTGGCAAATATATATGCGTACATGTCCCCTCAATCACTACATAAGTGTGAAGCCTGCATACTACATGAATACATTTGTTTCCATTGACAGGTTGTGCCGCTGCTACTCAGATCGTAGGTCACATATGTATGTATGTGAAATGGCCGTCCACTGTCGTGTTCTGTGGCCAAGGTCATCTATGGCACACACGCCCATGACAGTTACTTAAGAGTAGTGTGAGTGAGAGTATATGCCTGGGGTATATGTCAGACATGGTCATACACAACAAAGTCTGCCAAGAATGGACAGTCTTTATAAGTGTACAACTGCCTTGTGGATATGCATTCAGGTCTCTAATGTCTGTGATCCACCTTCGGACTCCACAATACCTATGGATATGTGGATACCAAGGGACACATGACATAACATGGGTCTGTATGTACACAATGGTACCCGACATACATGTTGAGGACTAGCACTGGTGTGATACTGACGGGACAGTATGTATAGTACATGAGAATGACTATGCCATAGTCGGCTTACTGCTATACAGCATGTATCAGACAACAGATATCTGTCTGTATGATACCCTTGTGCAGGATATGCGTCCCATCCAGGGAATGCATTGTAGGCTATTCCATGCATTCCCAGATTTGGATGGACACATCCCTAGTGTGTCTGCATGTACCTAAGGGGGCTATATGACACACAGGTGTGGTCACAGTAATGGGTGGCGGTCATCTCCACTGGTTAGTGTTATAGTGTAGCACCGTAAGGATCCAATTGATACTGGGTTCCCTACTACTGTGTATCATTTGTCAGGACATCATCCAACGATTGCTTATAGTCATGCTGTTGAGGTTGTGTATACTATCAGACTGCAAATCATTGACTGATATTAACGGTATCACCCGCAGCATAGTGTCAACCCATGTCATACACACGTCTACCCATGTTAGTACATAACTGTAGTAGAATGCATACTGGCCATTGAAAGATGCAATGGGGTGTTAATAATGTGTATGACAGGGTATGCCACACATCCCATGTGTCCACTATGCACGTACATCCAGACAGTGCACACCCACCATGTTCACAGATGTACACTTGCTAATCTGTACTGCACACATCACACACGTACTGTCCACTCGCTAACACATGCTGGCAACACATCACACATCAGCCAAGTGGCACATGGGTGGATAATACATAGTCAGACCTAACAGTGGTGTAAACAATGCTACATTGACAATCAGAGCTTTGATGCATAATGTCTACTCAGATATACCTACAAGGATGTAGTTAGACTTCCTTGTTGACAACTCGCTAATATTGCTACACTGCTATAGTGTCACCCTGTGCATCAGCACCATGTTAGCCTGTCCCTCCGTCGATAATGCAGATGACAGTAGGCGGCACAGGTATCATCATATGCACAGGGCATTTTGTTGTTTGCCAAAGCCTGACATTGACCCATCCAATCGACTTGTTTGCGTGTGTGTGTATGTGTGTGTGTGTGTGTGTGTGTGTGTGTGTGTGTGTGTGTGTGTGTGTGTGTGTGTGTGTGGGGACAACAGTACAGCATGGGCCAATGTTGATGTAATGTGTGTGTGTATGTGTGAGCTCTAGTTGTTTGCTTAATGTGTGTGTGTCTGCATGCACACAGCTCCACCATGTGGCTGCCATATACGGTGGTTTGTGGGACAGTCACAGACTGTACCTGCTTGGCTGTACAGATCAGTGTCTCCAGCCATGGACACAGTACCTGTGCCTGGCAGGGGTGCTACGGATGGTATCGGGTACCAACCCTGACTGGGTACTGACATCAGAGGCAGAGGTATGACGACTGGACCCATGTCCCTGCTGGGACTGGCCAGAGCCATGTGCACGTGGTCTACTGGGACAGACAATGGACAGGCCACTGCCACTACAGGAGTGGCTGTGAGCTGTGGGCCGTTCACAACCACTGCCAGCTGTTGCTGTTGCAAGAGGGCACGCCTGCCAGGGCCAATACATCCAGTGGTGCTCCCCCGGAACCCCTGGACCTCTGCCTATGTGGTACCATTCCGGGTCTACGGCTATGGCTGCTGTGAGGGGATGCATGTGCCATGGGTACCACACTCTCCTGGTCAATGCCAACTGTATGCTGTCCCTCCCCTATGGCCATTGGTGGTGAGAGATGTAATGGCAGTATGAGTGTGCATATAGATGGGGTTGAACGCTGTGTACTGTTGATTGGTGGATCAATGACAGACCCTGTCAAATCTCCCTGTGCCAAAATACATGTGTCATCATCACCACTATCCATGGCAGTGGCTTCAGGTCACCTGCTGCTTTCACCAAGCCCTACCTCAGCACCTGTGAGAAGAAGACAGGAAACACATGTTACAGTCTGCACATGCACACATGCACACATGCACACATGAACACAGGCACACAGGCACACAGGAACACAGGAAGACATGCACACTCCTCACTACAGCAGATGCACACACACAACAGAAATCCAAATCATACTCAATATTGGCTGAAGATGGGTGACAGTATCACAAGGCAAACAGTCACGCACATGTCAGCATGCAGAATAAGTGTTGATCAAGTCCATGCAGTGTGAGTGTAGACAGCCATAGTTAATGACAGTGTACATGGCTGTGGTGCATGTGTGTACATGTTCAGTGATTGTCTACACCCTGGAACACGTGTACAAGGACATGAAATTTCTGTGCAAGTATTATAAGCTCTGCAATGTCCTGTGCACCATCACACACAGGTATACATACCATGGCTGCATGTGTTATCTGTGTGTCACATGGATTTCCATGTCTGAATGCAGTGTCTGTAGCAGATAATTGTGGACACAGGTGTAGCACATGCATGCTATGTACACACACGGGATGAGTGGTGGATGTATACATGATGGGATACCATTCCTGGACATGGCCATTGTAACAGTATGAGGTGTAGTACCATTAGCCATCATCATCATGCATCATGTGGTCACTCAAGGCCACTAAAGTGTGCTAGACCACTGCCTAGCATGCTGTACCTGAACCGCAGTGCCGTGGCTAAGTTCACAATTACACAGCCACGTTGCACAAGGGTGTGTGAGGTGTCCAATAGGGAGCATTGCCTAACATGACTGTGTTATGTGTTGAGGAGTGTTGCACAGCCCCATGCTAGGCCCCTACCCCTCAGGTATGGTAAGTGTGGTGTGTGGATGACATGTGGTATACTGAAGTGTGACCGGGCAGCGGGTGTCTGGTTACACTATGTGTAGCATGTTGAGGTGTACTGCGTATGACAAATGTGTTATGTTGTGTACATGTGTGTCAACTATGCCTATCCAATGTGCAGTACAGTGTTGCCACATTTGTGTCTGATGCTGTGTGCATTGCATGTGATTGAGGCAGCTACTGACATTACTGAGATGTTTCACGTCTCACAGCAAATATGCACAGCATGCATTATGCGTAGGTGTGTTATGTGTACATGGCCTACACCTCACCTATGAAATGCACAGTTCAATACCAAGTTTAAAGTGTTAACACACTCACCAGCATGCAAAATCTGCCCTGCTGTCACACCAGAGGGACCTGCAAGAATATGACACAGTTTGTCAGTGGCCACAACTGTGGCATTGCTACTGTGAGTGTGCTAAACTACAGTAGAACAACAGGCATAGGTGTACAGATACTATTCAAATTATCAGTATTGCACACAATAGGCAGCACAACTGCTAAACACAGTACACATCTCACACATGCATAATCTAACAATACAGGTAACAGTAGTCTACAGCTAGGGCATGTTATCTGCACGCTCCATGTCACTATGCTGGTTGGCTCCGGCCTCCATGACGACACATGTGTGATGTTGTTGTTGCTGTAGGCCAGGGGTCACCACACTTAGCAGCAGTTCCTCCACTCTGGTGAGGGGGGGATGTATGGCCACCCCACCACCTGTGGCAAGCTGTTGTCTGTGGATATCAGACGCACGCTGCCGGACATGTCTAATTAAACCACTGCAGTGATGGCGTACCTGCTCATATGTCCGGTTATGCATGCCTATGTCATTTACCCGACGGACAAGTTCTTGCCACAGTGCAATACACTCCTGCTGGTGCTGGCTGGCCCTTGAAAACAGCAGGGTATAGTGCTGAACCAGGCTGTGGTGGATTTCCTGTTCCTCTCCAGCTGTGTAGCAGGGGTTCCTGTGATGAGCTGTAGGTCTGGAAGACAAGTGAACGATATGTGTGAGCAAGTCATGTGGCACACTTAACATTATGCAGTACAGATATCAGTTAACTGCCATATATAGCATCTGTTCATCTGTCAGAGGATACACACATTCAGTACAACATATCAGTGCTCAGCCCACAACTGGCTGACAGTGCCTGCCACACTCCATATGATACACCAGTATACACCAGTACTCAGCTCACTGTTTGGGATCCAATGCACAGCCTTCCCAGGGGGGTACATATCAAGCTAATGCATGCAGAAATATGTCATCCATTGCAATGAATGTGAAGTACAGTTACAGTATAACCAGTAACCCACCCTAGTCGATAATGCCATACCCCTACCTGACATATGTGCACAGTTGTTAATATAGCTGGCATACTGCTGTAACAGAGTATACATGTTACTAGGTACACACGCAAACCCTGCATCACACATGTGATTGTGGACATGGTACAGGCATCATTACACACACATCAGACATTCATACAACACACAAATATATGCTAACACATATGAGCATTTGCTATGTACCTTGCAGTACTGCCTGCCCCTACTTACAGATGCCAATGCCTGAGGAATGTAATCTGTGAAGACTGCAGGAAACACAAAAGACAGTGTTACCAGGGAATGTGAACATGCACCATACTGTGCTGTTTAGGCCTACAGCTTCAGGTGGTACAACAGTTCAAATGTCGGCTGGATTCACCAGCAGTACCACTTACTGAGCATACATGTATTGCTTCAGCCTATGATGGGACACCACAGTCGTACACAAGGAACTATGTTACAACATATACCATCCTACTATGTCTGCATCCCAATAACTGACACATCTTTCTCTGGCCTCACACCTAGGACACAAACGACCATGACAGAAACAACCTCACACTTAGCTATCACACCATCACAGACCTTGCACACATTCACTGTCACACTCATTCCACCTCACATAGCAGGTATTGCACTGTGTACATGTCTGTGTGTGTCTGTGTGCATTGTGTCATAGGTAGCTAATATGCTATTGTCCCTGGGGCCTACAGCAGCCTAGCCATATGCTACCCTGGCCTGTGACACACATGTAATTAGATTTCACTTCCTCCTGTCAACCGGATGCACAGAGGTGAATCGCAGGGCGTGTTACCTATCCCCCAGACAATCATCAGGGGTATGTCTGACATCTGCTACTGAGGAGCCTTGTTTGTTCATGCTGGATGGTTTACTCCAGAGTATGGCATATTTGCCAATAGGAGCCTATCCCTCCAGCATGTGCTGTTGAGTGAGGTTGCGGGGACTAGGGACCTAGGCCGTGTAGCCCGGTGGGATTATGAGGTGTTGACATGGTGGTTGTCTGACTGCTATGGGTGTGGCATACCTCTGTATGTTTGGCAGAGGTAACCTCTGGGTGGCTGGTATACAACGCACTGTAGCTGTGGTTATGTGAGTCAGTCTGCAAAGAGTATGTGTTTCAAGGCAGTATTACCCTTTGTGAGCTCAAAGCAGTTCTGGCTGCCATTTCTGGTTATTAGCAAATAAACAACCAATAATCATCATGCGTTCTGGATAGCCTGCTAAATGTGTCATGAACATTAGAATGGTGAGATCTGATGGAAAACAAAATGTGCAAACAATTCATTCTTAATTTTACAAACAGAGCAGACATTCTTTGTAAAGGCATGATACTAAGGCAATACATTTCTCAATACTGTAAGATAAGTGGTGTAATTTTTCTCATGGGTTCCTCAAACAGTATATTTTGTTATATTATCAAGTACTTCTCAGACATAGACAACATCTGTACTTGCTTTTCTAAAACAATGGATTTATTTGAATAATTTTAAGAAAGTATAATTACTGCTAACAATAATAATAATGGAAGCAGCTATACAAGAAATGTCAAAATGTTAATATGGGAAAAAATAAACTGCATACCCCAAGCTTTTAAATGTAGTATTCATGAGTGTTTTATTCAAGCCACATTATG
>NC_056726.1:1380956264-1380986621 GCF_019279795.1 Protopterus annectens | reverse complement strand
AGACTGTGTTGTGTTTGAACATGTCTGACATATACCCCAGGCATGAACCCTCACTCACACTATTCTATAGAAACTGTCATGTGTGTGTGTGACACAAATGACCTAGGCCACAGATCACTACAGTGGCTGCCCTTGACACATACATACATATATGACCTAAGGTCTGAGAAGCAGCAGCACAGACTGTCAATGGTAACAGAAGTATTTGTGTAGAAAGCAGGTGCCACACCTATGAACTCATTGAGGTCACATGTACATATATGTATTTGCCACACAGATAATTGAGGTCACATGTGTATGTGCCACACAGATACTGGAAGTGTGCAATGCACATACTGTTGTTTTACTGATATTTCATACAGTTGTAAAACCAAAACCCACAAGACATTAACCAACAGTGTCACATACACACACACTCAGCAATTGCATGATTCATACCCCTACCTAACTATGTTATGATACTAGAGAGATCCGCATTAACACAACACGCTATATGCTTTATTGGAAGTTTTCATTTCCACTGCTGTATTTCTGGGATACTGACATCATCAGACATGCCAAAGAGGAGATTACCTCTTTGGCATGTGTTTTCACAGGCTCCAAAAAGGGCACTTCTCTCAAAGGAAATCACACACACACTTATACCCCCCTGCACACACACGCAGCGCATGCAGGCTTCAAACCCCTATCTAAGGATGTTGTGATACTACAGGGATACGCATTAACACGATGCGCTATATGCTTTATTGGGTGTTTTCATTTTCCCTGCCATATTTGTAGGATGCTGACATCATCAGACTTGCCAAAGAAGAATCTACCTCTATTCATGTGTTTTATTGGTCTCCAAAAAGGGCACTTCTTTCACACACATCCCCCCAACCCCGCACACAGAGTAATCGCAGGATTCAAACTCCTATCTAGCTATGTTATGCTATTACAGAAATATGCATTAACACAATGCGATATATCCTTTAGTGGGTGTCTTTCTTTCACCTGCTATATTTCTAGGATGCTGACATCATCAGACTTGTCAAAGAAGAATCTACCTCTTTTCATGCATTTTCCTAGGCTCCAAAAACGGCACTGCTCTCACAAGAAATTACAAACACACTTATACCCCCCCCCATACACAAAGGAATTGCAGGATTCAAACCCCTACTTAACTATGTTATGCTACTACAGAGATATGCATTAACATGACGCGCTATATGCTTTACTGGGTGTTTTAATTTCACCTGCTGTATTTCTAGGATGCTGACATCATCAGACTTGCCAAAGAAGAGCCTACCTCTTTTCATGTGATTTCCTAGTCCCCAAAAAGGGCACTGCTCTCACAGGAAATCACACACACACACTGAGCAAATGCAGGATTCAAACCCCTACCCATGTTATGTGATTATAGAGATACGCATTAACACTACGTGTTATATGCTTTATTAGGTACTGTCATTTCACCTGCTATATTTCTAGGATGTTGACATCATCAGACTTGCCAAAGAAGAATCTACCTCTTGTCATGTGTTTTCCTAGTCTCCAAAAAGGGTACTCCTTTCACAGGAAATCACACACAGCCATTGCAGGATTCAAACCGCTACTTAACTATGTTATGCTATTGGAGAAATATACATTAACACGACACGCTATATGTTTTACTAGGTGTTTTCATTTCACCTGCTATATTTTTAGAATGCTGACATCATCAGACTTGCCAAAGAAGAATCTACCTCTTTTCATGTGTTTTCCTAGTCTCCAAAAAGGGCACTCCTCTTACAGGAAACCACACACACCGAGCAATTGCAGGATTCAAACCCCTACTTTACTATGTTATGCAACTACAGTAATACGCATTAACACGACATGCTCTATGTTTCACTGGATGCGTTCATTTCACCTGCTATATTTTTAGGATGCTGACATCATCTGACTTGCCAAAGAAGAATCTACCTCTATTCATGTGTTTTACTGGTCTCCAAAAAGGGCACTTCTCTCACACCCCCACACAGAGTAATCACAGGATTCAAACCCCTACCTAGCTATATTACGCTATTACAGAAATACGCATTAACACGACACAATATATCCTTTAATGGGTTTCTTTATTTCACCTGCTATATTTCTAGGATGCTGACATCATCAGGCTTGCCAAAGAAGAATTTACCTCTTTTCATGCGTTTTCCTAGTCTCCAAAAAGGGCACTCCTCTCACAAGAAATTACAAACACACTTACACCCCCCCACACACACAGCAATTGCAGGATTCAAACCCCTACTTAACTATGTTATGCTACTATAGAGACACACATTAACACAACGGGCAATATGCTTTACTGGGTGCTTTTATTTCACCTGCTGTATTTCTAGGATGCTGACATCATCAGACTTGCCAAAGAAGAACCTACCTCTTTTCATGTGTTTTCCTAGTCTCCAAAAATGGCACTCCTCTTACAGGAAATCACACACTGAGCAAATGAATGATTCAAACCCCTACCTATGTTATGCTATTACAGAGATACGCATTAACACAACGCGCTATATACTTTACTAGGTGCTTTCATTTCACCTGCTATATTTCTAGGATGTTGACATCATCAGACTTGCCAAAGAAGAATCTACCTCTTGTCATGTGTTTTCCTAGTCTCCAAAAAGGGCACTCCTCTCACAGGAGATTACACACAGCCATTGCAAGATTCAAGCCCCAACTTAACTATGTTATGCTATTACGGAGATACACATTAACATGACGCACTATATGTTTTACTGGGTGTTTTCATTTCACCTGCAATATTTTTAGGATGCTGACATCATCAGACTTGCCAAAGAAGAATCTACCTCTTTTTATGTGTTTTCCTAGTCTCCAAAAAGGGCACCCCTCTCACAGGAAATCACACACACCGAGCAATTACAGAATTCATACTCCTGCTTAACTATGCCATGCAACTACAGAGATACACATTAACATGACACGCTATATGTTTTACTGGATGTTTTCATTTCACCTGCTATATTTTTAGGATGCTGACATCATCAGACTTGCCAAAGAAGAATCTACCTCTTTTCATGTGTTTTCCTAATCTCCAAAAAGGGAACTCTTTTCACAGGAAATCACACACACAGAGAACAATTGCCGGATTCAAACACCTACCTAATTATATTATGCGACTACAGAAATGCACATTAACACAACACACTATATGCTTCACTAGGTGTTATCATTTTTCCTGCTATATTTCTAGGATGCTGACATCATCAGACTTGCCAAAGAAGAATCTACCTCTTTTCATGTGTGTACCTAGTTTCCAAAAAGGGCACTCCTCTCATAGGAAATCACACACTTACACCCCCCACACACAGCAATTGCAGGATTCAAACCCCTACCTAATTAATTTATGATACTACAGAGGTACGCATTAACACAACAAATGATTTGTTTTACTGGATGCTTTATTTTCACCTGCTATATTTGTAGGATGCTGACATCATCAGACTGGACATGGTAATGTGTGTGCACTTTGTTTTATGCAATCCCAGGAATGAACCATGTGGGTCAGCAGGTGTAACAGCTTGCACAGGACTCCACAATTCTTAGCTTTTGTGATCTCTCTGTGGACAAATTTCCATTCATTCATATGACAATACATATTTATGCACAGGTTGTTGAATTTGTGGATGCAACATGTGTCTGTGATGTTGATAAAGGGCTACTCAGAGTCTATGTGGGACGTGTGTGGCTCCCTTCAGTGATGTGTGTCCTGGGTGGCTGCCTTGCAAACTGTCTAGCAGGTTTGGGAACCATAATCTGCCCATGATCATACCACAGTTGGTAGGGCTGTGTGTTTGTCGGCTTCCAATAGCTCTGTTTATGACTTTAGTCATGATAGACTCAATGGCCTTGCAGATCAGACGTCATAGGCTTATAGGACTATAGTTACCATGGTTTGTTGTGCACCAACACTTGTGGGGAGTGCCATATGTTGCTGTAACACATTCAACAGTTTCAGATCCTGTAGAGAGGGTGTGGCTCAACAGACTGTTCAGGTGTGGGGTCTGTTTGTTCTGTAGTTCACTTATGACACATATAGGGAAACAATGTCATCCAACTGATGCCATGTTTTCAGCTTTGGAAGGAGCTGTTTACACATTCTACATGTGATATCTCCTGGTATGATGATAGGGACATTAGTCAGTGGGAGGTGGGTATGTATGTATGGGCCTGTCTGACAGGATGTCGGCATTGTCAGTCAGGTACAGTTGGCCCTGACTCAGGAGATATATGTGTGTACAGTGCTGTGTATAACATAGCTGAAGGAAGTGTCATGGTTCTGTCTGGACTCCTTCGCAGATAATCTTTCATAAACACCAACAAACCTGAGCACTACACCCCTGTTATACTCATTTACACACTTAACACCCTACTGATCCCTTTTGATCAGTTAACAGAGAGTATGTCATCATGATATCCTGGCATGTCCAACGGTTGGTTTCGCTTATACTCTCCAGTCCAGCTGGTGAATATGAGACTTTTGAGGCAATGTTACAACTGCCTTATGTACACAAACAACCCTCACCTCCTCCCAACAAACTCAGATATATGTGGGAGATGCAACTATATAGACAAATGGGAGGCTGAGCTTTCTCAACCCATGACCAGCACAGTCTATCAGGTGGTGAAGGTAACCGCACACACCACAACTCCGTCAGACATAGACCTATAGCGACAGCAAACATACTACATTACCACACAAATACATACTCGGAGGCTCTACATAATATCTGCCTAAGCAGCAGAGACCTCCTAAGCAGACACCCAGACAACTGCTACCCCATGACATTACCCACATATCACATGGTTCACACAGTCAGTGTGCCACACAGTCACTGCCTTTAGGGCTATAAACACACCTACTACACATGTAATAGATGACTCTATTGTCAGTCACACTAATGTCCCACTCATCGGGCTGAACAAGGAGAAGGACACTTTGAGCTGTATATCAGGTGGCAGGTTTTGCCACATTAAACATGCACTCAGGTCACTCCAAAGCAACTACAAATATGGCTCCATCATTGTCCATGCTGGTGTGAATTACCTCGGATGTTCCTCCCTGGACTACATAACAAGGGACATAGATGAGCTCTCTGATCATGTAACTCAGGCCAGTATGACCCTGACCTTGTGTAGCATCTTACCCTCACCAAGAATGATGGCACAGTATACAGACAAGCTGATCAATTGTAACAGTTGTCTAACATATTGATGTCATTCAAAGGGATCCAGTGTCTGTCAGCCTGGGATGACATGCTCGACATGCCACGTAGCTGCACCTGTCACCCCTGGACTTTCAAATACTGGCTAAGGTTGTTGCCACCCCCACAGTGCCTTTTTTGTGCAAGGCTCAGATGACAATCCCACCTCCATGGACAATACAAGGTAAAAGACAGTACGGATAATGCTGCTCGACAACAGATGTCTAGACCAAAGAATGCACGCACGCAAGACTCGCCTCAGTATGGTGAATGTCGATATCTGTGCAGTAACAGACACCTGGTTCAGGCTCCCAAATGCACACTAGTACTACCAGGTTATACTTTATACCATGCTTTTCGGCCACAAGACTCAGACGGACCAATAAATTTAGGAGGAGTATCCATATACATCACGGATACACACACCTCCAGGATAGTAGCACTACAGGAAGCATCAGAGACCATACATGTGCAACTAACAGTGGGCAAAACTGCTTTTCAGTTTGTGGCCTGCTACAGACCACCCTCCTGAACTCAGGAACCCTACACAGCTTTCCTGGGAACACTGGAGGATGTGACGGTCTCTACAAACACCATTATATGGGGTGACTTCAACTACAGAAACATTGACTGGGAATACTACTCAAGCCACAACATCCTCGCCCAACAGTTGCTAGACTTTCTAAACACAAATGCTATGTCACAACTGGTCATCACACCCACAAGAGGGGTAAACATATTGGACATGATCATTACCAACATGGGGACTCCATGTTCCACATCAGAGATATGCCCCTCATTGGTAAGGTCAGACCATACATTTATCTCACTGGACATCCATATCCCATCCCCATCCCCATCCCAGGTTCTCTCGGTGAAGTTCTTACCGACAGCAAATGTCACACTTCTCTAAACCAAGGTGGTATCCTTCAAAGACCCTGGGACAGAGGTACGTATGGCTGACCACTGAATCCTTTACAAATACATTCTGTTGACACCTACTGGAATGCATGGATCGTGCTATCCCAAATAAGAACAAGACTCACTCCTCCAGAGGCAGGGGACCTGTCTGGTGGATCACGGCCATAAATAAGCTATGCAACAAAAGGAGGGGGCTACTACATGATAAAGCACAATCCCAATGAGGGTAGGCATCTCTGATCAGTACTAGTAAGAAGCTACGTTCACTCATGAATTCATGTAAGACCCACTTCGAAATGTAAATTGCACCACGCACTGAGAACAATCACAAGGCCTTCTTTAGTTATGTCATGAACCTGGGTGCCAACTCCCAGATATGCTGTGAGTTACTGCAAAATGACAATACACACACTGAACCCACAGACATTGCCATCATCCTGGCAAACAGGTTCAGTGCAAATGTCATCCCCCCTACTGAGCAAATGTCCATCCCAACAGAGTGTAGCCTCCCTGACATCAGAGATGATCAGGTGGGTGCTGCCCTCTCCAAAGCAGACAACACAGCATCAGCGGGACCGGACGGTGTCACGGCCTGCATCTTACACAAGCTTCATGACAAACGTAACCCTCACATGATGTCACTGTTCAATATCAGACTTACTACAGGATATGTACCCAAGGAATGGCGTACAGCAACAGTGGTCCTGCTCCACATAGGTGGTGCCACAACAGACCCGGACACTATCACCCTATAAGACTATCTAGCCTGGTCTGCAAAGCTATGGAGCGTATCACCATGGTACTCATACACACAGACATTGGGAACCTACAGGCACTGGATCCTACACAATTCAGCTTTGTTGTAGGCAGATCTTGCCTCTTGAACATGGTTGACTTCTTTAAACAGTTACCAGGTCCATAGACATAGGGAAGGTAGTCCACACAGCCTACCTGGACCTCACAAAACCTTCACAACAATACCCCACTCAGGCATCATACATAAGCTCACCAGCTTACATATCGACACATATGTCACATGATGGATTGCTAAGTGGATCAGGGATAGCACCCACATGGTATGTATTGCAGGTGCCATGTCTGACTCTACACCAGTTACATGTGGCATCCCACAAGGCTCAGTCCTGGGACCTGTCTTGTTCAGTATATATTCCTCTGATGTACAGGCTAACACAGGAGGAATATGGCTGACCCTGTTCGCAAATGACTGCAAACTGGGTGCCATATTTGACTCTCCAGCTGGCACATGCATCCTCCAAAAGGGTCTCACAGTGATGGATAACTGGTGTCAGAGCCATGGCCTACAGCTGAATACCATTAAATGCATAGTCATCCCCTTTGGGAATCACATAGTGCCCACACATTGCTGCATAGGTGTTAATACATTAACTACGGTAGAAGTTGTTAGGGATGTGGGGACACAAGTAGTTTGTAATCTTGCCTTTGACAATCGCATTGCCATAGTGGTTAGACAGATATTCTATATAGCCCTCCCTATCCCAACAGGTTTCACATCTGGATCAAGTAAAGTCATTGTGCCCCTATATTCATGAGGCCCATGATTGGATACAATGCCCCATTTGGGATGTACCTTACCCAACACCTGCAGCAACTGTATTGGCCACAGAAGTACCTCACCAAGTGGTTCTAGGGACTCACACAGATGCCCTGTGCAGTTTGGTTAAGGTAACTCCAGCTCTACTCCATCACTTACCACCTACTCGGATGCGATCTGTGCTTGTTGTTTACAGCCATGTCCAACACAGTATTAATTTTCATGCTCCACCTCAGGATATGCGTATCCCTTAGATCTACACACTCCGGGGACTTACACCTCAGCACAGATATTTATAGGACATGCTGGAGGGACACATTTCTATCCCAGATGCTCCCCTCACTCTGGAATGGGATCCCAGTCCCGCATAGGCTGAGCCCCCCGCTGACCCCCTACAGGAGAAATATTGACGAGTGGATGGGTGATCGTATGTTTACCCCTGGAATCTCTTCTGGGTCCCTGCTGGACAGAGGCACAATAATGCAAACGTAAAAGGCCTATCTTGTGTGACCTACTATTCACAGGCACAGTCTACTATTCTAACAGGGCTGCAAAAGCCAAACACACTCTGGCTAGGCTTATACATGCCCTAAGGCAGATAGGCTAGTATCAACCTATGCACCTATGGTAATGTTCGGGATGCACATTGTTTATTGATGATACTGATTGCAAGTTTTTCCTCTTCTTTGCTTTCACACTTTCTACGAACAGCCTAAGTATCTGCAGAACATATTTTATTATGACAGGGTTCCAGTATATTATATATGTGTCTGTTGTCATATAACTGTGTGCACATGGCAGATTGGTGAATATCGAGAGGTTCCTGTGTTAACACATGCAACTGCCGGATATGTGTGGCCCACTGCTATACTCAGACATGGCCTAAGTGTGTGAGCATGCCCAGTCTGTCCTTTCAGTGTTTTGTTGCCTGACATTTGTCTCATTTATTCAAGTGTGTGAGCATGCCCAGCGTCGTCTTTCAGTATGTTGCTGTCTGAAGTCCACTACATTTGTTGATGTGTGTGAACATGACCAATATTAACAATTATACTGTATGTGTGTTGAAAATCAGGTTCTATTCTTACTGCAGGGCTCACCTATGTGTCATAACTCGACAGGGATTATGCTGTGCCTGCAGGGTTTCCATGAGATACGTTGCATAGACTTATCAACATTTCTTCATACAGGCTTACCAGTGCAATACTGTCATGGTTTAGTGGTTCAGTACTATGACTGCAGTGCACAGTATCTGGGGTTCAAGGCCGGTCACTGCTTTATATTTTCAGACTGATTAAGGGCTAGTACAGCAAATATGAGAATGTTGGCTTTTGTTCAGCTATGCCCAACATCCAACATTGCTCAACATTACAGAACATTGCCCAATATTGCTCAACATTGGCCGCAGTTGTGCTAGTGTTAGTGTGTGCACTTGCTTTACATATACTAAATGGTGGTGGAAGCTGTTTAGCACTGCTTTATATTGCTTAACTCATGGCAATCATGCCTCAGGTGGTGCTGCAGGGCTGCCTATGTCGGATGCACATACTACACTCCCTATACATGTTTGACGACAGGTAGTATCAAGTTAGGCATCCATTTTACTATGTGTGCGAGTCAGAGAGAGGTATCATTTCCAGGGTTCCTACTGAGCCAGTGTATGTGCTATGCGTTGCCTCTTTGCCAAGGCCAAAGCATACTGGGCACGCCTCCTTCTGCCTACTGGGGAAGGCTCAGGTTGTTCCTCCTCCAAGTCACGCTCTGCCTGTGATGGCCTTGGCAATGGTGGGGGGCTGTTTGGCCCAGGCCTATGCTGATCCTGCTGCAGCTGTTTTTGCAGGATCATATTATGTAGCATAGCACATACCATGACAATTTGGGTACATGTAGTTGGTGAGTACTTCAAGGCTCCACCAGATGTGCCCAGGCACCGGAACCATGACTTGAGCAGGCCAAACACATACTCAATTACATTTCTTGTTTGTGCATGTGCCTCATTATGGCATTCCTGTTCAGGTGTGTGTATGTTTCTGATAGGTGTCATCAGCCACGGCTCCAGTGCATAGCCAGCATCCCCCACTAGGTGACCATGTGGGATGTCCCCATTGGCAAATGTCTGGTACAGCTGCGTCAGATGCCAGATATGGGAATCATGGTAGCTTCCAGGGCAGCCACCACACACATTCAGTATTATGCCCTGGGCATCACACACGACCTGCCAGTTGATGGAGGGGAAGCCCTTGCGGTTGAAGTAGACCCTACCCTGCTCACCGGCTGGTGCTTTGATGTGTATACATGTGCAGTCTATTGCACCCACTACCTCAGAGTATTCCGCTATTTGTTGGAAGTGACACATATTACTGGCCAATACCTCACGGGAATTGGGGAAATATACATGATCACCAGCATGTGCTAACATGGCATCCAGGAACTGGTGCAGTACCCTGGATGCTGATGCCTGTGATATCCCCATCATATCACCAGTTGGTCTCTGGAAGGTACCTGTTGCTAATATTCTTAGGCCAACACATACCTTGGTTTCCACTGGGATGGGTTCCCCTCTGTTAGTTCTGTGTGTGAGGTGTGGCCTGGACAGCTCAACAATTTGCTGCAAGAGGTCTCTGTCCACTCTATAGCGCTCCACTATCTCCAGCTCATGTAGCCCCTGGTAGGTTACCCTGGGCCTGTACATTCTTCTCCGTCTCCTCACTGTGGGTTGTCCAGCAGCATTCGCATTGTCACCACCCTCAGCATGTTGCATATGTTGCCTTTTAACAACAATGGCAGCCCCTAACATTTCTTTGTCTCAGTAAAGCTTTTTCAGTTTTCACTTCTGTTAGCTTACTGCAGTGTTGCAGAGTCTCTTGAGAGAAACATAGTGAGATGTTGTTTGCAGAGTTTTAAGTGCTGGGCTGGGCTAGTGTACTGCCTGTGTAATTGCCTGATTCTGATTGTTTTCACCTGCTAGCTCTGCTAGTACTCCCTGGTTAACTTCCTACTATTTGTTGTGCTTCCGTTTTCCTTTCTGTTTCCTCAGGGGGGCAACGCCGCACACACAAGCGCAAACACGCGCACACCAGCTCACACTCGCACACATGCTTACCCTGACAAAAACTTGCTTATTCTTTGTAAAACGCATGCACACCGGTGCAAACGTGCTTACACAACTTTAAACAGCCTTATACACGCGTACACGAGCGCACACAGTCTTACTCGGGTTTACAGGGGCGCACCCGCATGCATACACGCTCAGCAAGAAACTTTAGTGTTATCCACGGCATACACCTTCAATTTCTTGCCTTTACCTAGCCTACCTGTTGACACACCTCTTTCAATGTTGTGTAAATGACAGCTGACACATGCCACTCTGCTCCAATGGGCTTCACTTCTTTCATACTTACCCCCCTCATGATGTCACCTATTTTCTACTCTGTTACTCCCCTTATCCTACTCCTACACTCCACTGACTGTGCTCATTTGCTATGTAAACTTGCGATTCATTATCCTAACCCTCATTTGCATAGGATTGCCTACTAATGCTTGGTTACATCTCTTAGACTGAGCTTCCCCCCTTAGCAACCTCTACTCGGTGGCCATGTTGTCTTCAGCCTGCCATTCCCTTGCATTGTAAATTCAAAATAGCAATACAATCCACATTTGTGGATCTTAATTATTGATTTTCTGGTTTCTAGGGGGCAGCGCTTTTGCGCGGCGCTGTGCTACGCTTAAAACCCAGAGATCAGGATGAAAAAAAAATTATTTTATTTTTATTTTGCATCACTGAATATTGCCAATGGCCGTATTTTTGGCCATTGGCATGCTTCCTCAACTAAATGCATCCTTTTTTGGAGCTGTCATGGCTCCGTTTTGCTATTTGCAGAACCGTACTCAGTTGTCAACTGAGTACATTTCTGCAAATAACACTACTCTTACTCGACAGGTTCAGGTTTCCTGGATCGCAAATTTATCTAATTTCCATAGCTTTCACCTGCAATTGAGGTAATTTGCATATCCAAGCCCTGTCCGTGCAGGACTCATTTTGGGAGCTCTGTTGCACGCCCCTACCGGCTGTTCCTGGATCACTCATCAGACATGTTGGCTGCATGGAATCTTACTCTACTCTTAGACTCCGTGCAAGCCTTCGTGAATCCAGCCCAAAACCACCAAATCAATTGTTGTGCTGATGTTGTTTCATAATAGCTTATGAATGTCAAGATGTTTTATCAGACTGCATGTTAATTTATCCCATAGCACTAGTGTTGCTGTATAAAGCAGAAAACCAGCTACTCCAAAGTGAGACTATGTAGGATCCAAACAACTACTTATACCACTGTGGCTTATACTTTGGTACGCACTCATTGCAGTATATGTGTTTATGTTTGCTACTCCATGAACAGACAGATGTGATGCTATGCTTCTTTTAATACATTTAGAATATTTTTTGTACACTAGTTGTCCATGCTTCTGTCAATAAAATATCAAGCTGCAAGTATCTTTGATTAACATTTTGATATCTCAAATTCATGCACTAATTAACAAATATAATCATATTATCCAAATTTGTTAACACTGGAATTAATGTTTTGTCTTAGTTTCCTGTTGTGCTTGACTATTAAAATGTTTGCCAGTAGAATGGTTAAAACATTTTCTGTTAACTGATACTTTAATATGCTCACATTTTGTGCAAAGGTTATTGTAATTAACCACCTGATAACTAAGAGACTAGTTTTGTAAAAGATTTTCAGACACAATCAGACAGTAAAGGCAAAGACAAAGGCAACATTTATATGCAAATGGACTTTAAATTATCCACTTTGCTAAGAAGTTGAAAACTAGTGTGGTCAGTATAAACCCACATGCATAGGGACCAATGGATGTTGTGTTCTTGGCTTTAGTGAGTGCCACTCTCACCTGGTCCCTGCTGATAGCTGGGGAAAGTATGTTAGAGTGGATTTCATCTGGTGCAGCTGGGGGGGGGGGGTGAATTTTGAGCTGAATGTATTAGCCAGCAGATTTGCTATCTCACCCTGATCTGTGAAAGTGGTACCATTCACCACTAGTTCAGCACACAGCTATGTATTACCTTGAAGGTTCCAGACATAACTGAAGAAGTCCTTGTGATTGCCCTCAGCCTGTGAGACTATCCTGACATAGTAGTTGGCCCTGTTGGACTTAATTACACCTAGTATTTTCCTGATCAGTTGTACAAGAGAGCACTTGTCTCTAAGGGAGTTGCTGCTGATTTTGGACATTTTTTTTATTTTATTATATACCCTGTTTAGTTGAGGATTCCACCAGTGGAGGTTGTTTTTAGCATTTGTTTTGGCTTTATTTCTGGTAGCCTCTAGGTAGCTGTGGTCTTGGGGTTGGGGGAGGCTTGAATTTTGATAAACTGTCACAATAGGATGTATAGTTTCTAGTGCCACTGGTTTAGCTTGATTTTCTGGGTTGATTTTTTACTTCAAATGAGAGAGCTTTGTGATCTGACCTTATTAGTGAGGACATGACATGGGGAGGGGGGTGTTGGGGTTCAATGCTTTCCCATGTTAGTGAATACAAGATGCAGTACATTTGATCCTCTGGTTGGAGCATCCACTATCTGTTCTAGGTTGTTTGTGTTAAAGTCAAGGAAGCATTGCACCTCTGACTTTGAGGAAGTGTACATTTCCCAGTCTATAAAGGAGTAGTTAAAGTCACCCATAAACAGAGTGTTTGGTTGGATGGCGAACACTTTTAGTAGGTTTAGGTAAGAGTCATGAGACTGTAGCGGCATAGATGGTGACCTGTACTTAGCCATGACTTGGTGAGGGACATTATCTGTGGTGACTTGCATGTGAATGTGCTCCATTATATGATCCTGTTTAACCAACTATGAGGTATGTTTTTGGTAATGTAGATCAAAACACCTTCACCTTTCACCCTAATCTGTGCTCTTGTTGGTCTGAAAGTGTGGAAGGCACTGTAGTCTTGCATTGCCATAGTACTTTCTATGGCTTTAAACCAAGTCTCAGTCATTGCAATGATGTCTACATTCTCCAAAGTGAGAAGGGCTTGAAGGATGTGGAATTTTTTGTTTAGGCTCTGAGCATTGAGCAGTAACACCTTAAGGTTGCATGTAGATTTTAATACTATGTTGATAGTTTTGTCTTTTTGGCATTGCCTAAAAAAATGTTCTAAGGGGGTCAATAAAGTTTTAGCCAATATCTGAAAGCCTAGTGGGGAGATGTGCTGCCAATCCTTGGCAAAGCAACATGGTCGTTTAACCATGTCCTTCTCTGCTGACAGATATTGGAGCCCCTGGACTGACACCAGTTGTTGTTGTGTCTTTTGGCTTTTCCCAGTGAGGGGTCACCACAGTGGAACTCCTGTCCGCTATTGATTGGCAGTTGATTTTTACGTGCTGAGTTGCCGGCCCTAATGCACAACCTTCAACGAAGGTACATCCATTCAAGCATGTCTCCACAGTAGACGCTCTAGCTGAGAATCAAACGGGACAACGTCTTGCTGTGAGGTGACAATGCTACCACAGCACCACCACAGCGGATATCTGGACTGACACCAGTAACTAAGCCAATTATTAAAATCAATCATTTTATGTTCATAATGTGGCATCATCCTTGATGAAGGTAGAATGCTGCTCAGTACAAGGATCATTCTGTTTGTGACACAAATTCTAAGAGATCCATCTTGTCTCTTTTCATATAGTCCAGTGAAATATGTCTAGGTCTTTTATACCCACATCGACTATGATGGTACCTGGGTGCAGTAACTTGAGTGTGTGCATGATATTGTGGATCTTGACTCCAGATAAGCAACTCACGGTTATCTTCTCCTTGTCTACCCTGATGAGTGGAGCATCTGGGAGATTCACAATGGAGTCCTCAATGACAAGAGTATTAGGTAAAGTATATGGTTGCCTTATGGGCTTTGCTGTTAGGGACCATTGGGTGTAGGCTTGTGTGAGATCTTTACTGTTGCTTTAGATGTATGCTTTAGTGACTGCTGTGGAGCAGTGTGTTCCCATTAGTTGGCTTTAGAGGTCTTTGAGATTTGAGGTTTCTTTTAAGCACCTTATTATAAGACAATATGTGTTTATGTGTGTGAGTGTTGGGGGGTGAGCAGTTTGTGTGAGGGATGTAGTGTGGGTATTACTGACAACCTTGTTTGTATATAAACTTTTTGCCTCCACAGAAGTTGTTGTGCTATATCTCTCACATACAAAGTTATTTTGTTTAATGATTAACTGGTTGTTTGAGAACATGAGACAATTGTTATGTTGCCTTAGGATGCCCAAATCTACAAAGCTGCCCACAGAGACATTTGGAAATTGCATATTCATGCTGTCTAGCCCTGTAATAGGGTGGGCTGTTTAGGATTAAGGATTCAGTTTTTACTGGGGTTTTCTAGGGTAGTTTCTTGGGTAAAAGACAAGGTGTTATACAGTGCTAGCATATGATAGTGCTATTCAATGCACAAAATAGCTGAGCTAAGCTTATTTCCACACAATGACATCAAAGATGCACAGGTGAAAGCTACCCTTTCCAAAGCAAAAAACACAGCATCTATGGGACTGGATGGTGTCCCAGGCTGTGTCTTACATGAGCTCCAAGAAGAACTGAACCCTCACATTAAGTCACTGTTCAAACTTAGCCTTACTACAGGATATGTACCCAAAGAATGGCGTACAGCTACAGTGGTCCCACTCCACAAAGGTGGTGCCACAACAGACCCCGGAAACTATCGTCCCATAAGCCTGACTAGTCTGGTCTGTAAAGCTATGGAGCGTATTATCATGGAACTCATAAACAAAGACATTGGGAGCCTCCAGACACTGGACCCTACCCAATTTGGCTTTGTTAAGGGCAGATCGGCAAGATCTTAAACCTAGTTGATTTCTTTGAAACAATTACCAAAGCCATAGACGAGGGCAAGGTAGTCCACACAGCCTACCTGGACCTTGCAAAAGCCTTCGACACAATACCCCACTCGGGCATCATAAATAAGCTTACCAGCTTAAATATCAACCCCTATATCACAAGATGGGTTGCAAACTGGCTCAGAGATAGAACCCACATGGCCAGAATCGCAGGTGCCATGTCCGAATCCAAACCAGTTACAAGTGGCATCCCACAGAGCTCAGTTCTGGGACCTCTCTTGTTTGGTATATACTTCTCTGAGGTTCAGGCTAACATGGGGGGATTATGGCTGACAAAGTTCACAGATGACTGCAAACTGGGGGCCATAATCGAATCTCCAGCTGACACAAGCATCCTCCAAAAGGGTCTCACAGAGATGGATGCTTGGTGCCAGAGCCACGGCCTCAAGCTAAATGCTAAAAAGTGCATAGTCATCCCCTTTGGGAAAAACAAGGTGCCCTCAAATTACCACATAGGTGGTAATCCATTAAGTACAGAAGAAGTAATTAGAGATTTGGGGACCAACGTAGATAGTAATCTCTCCTTTGATAATCACGTTGCCAAATTGGTTAGAAAGACCTTCTATGTAGCCCACCTTATCAAGAAAGGGTTTGCATCTAGATCAAGAGAGGTCATTGTGCCCCTCTACTCATCACTCATCAGGCCCATAATTGAATACAATGCCCCTTTTGGGATGTATCTTACCCGACACCTGCAGCAACTGGAGAGACCCCAAAAGTACCTCACCAAGAGGATCATGGACTACAAACAGATGTCCTATGCAGCTCGACTAAAGAAACTCCATATCTACTCAGTTGCTTACCACCTACTCAGAGGCGATCTATGCCTGACGTACAAAGCCATGTCAAACCCAGAATTAATGGACATGCTCCACCTCACAAAATCCAAGTCCCTTAGAGCTACATGCTCCAGGGACCTAAACCTCAGCACAAAAATAAATAGGACATGCTGGAGGGACAGATTCATTTCCCAGAGGCTCCCCTCACTCTGGAATAGAATCCCTATTCATGTTAGACATAGCCCCTCGCTGACCCTCTTCAAGCGAAATCTGGATGCATGGATGGGAAATCGCAGATTCACCCCTGGGATCTCTTCTGTGTCCCTGCTAGACAGAGGCATAGTAAACTAATCTTAAAAGGGTACCTTCTGTGACCAACATTACAGAGGCACAGTAGGTTACTCTAATAGGGAGGCAGAAGCCAAATATACTCTGGCTAGGCTTATAAATGCCCCGGGGCAGATAGCCTAGTATCTACCTATGAACCTATGAACCTATGTCACACTCATTAATAGATTTCAGACCCAATCCTAATGTTTTAAGTACATTTTACTGTCTAAGCATTTGCTACTCTACAGGGCACTGCTAACCACTGCTGCCCAGTGGACAGGTCCACGCAAACATGTCTGTTCTCTAAATTCCTCAATCACTCCCTAATTCTAAAATCCTCTCTTGCTCCCTAAACCTAATTTCCCCTGCTGCTCCATAAACAACATTTCCCAGTTGGTCTCTAACCATAAACTTCACTCCTGCTCCAAAAATCTACACTGCTCTCTGTCTCTTAAAACCTGAATTCCCCCACTCCCTAAACCTAAATTCTCAGATCACTGACTCATGCTAAACTCCCCTACCACTCTCTAAATCTAAATCCGCAATTGATTCTTAAACATAAATTCACTAATAGCTCCCTAACCATAAAACTCCTCTCCACTGCCTAAGCATAAATGCCCCAGTTGTTGCCAAAGCCTAATCTATTACCATGATAGGATTACTTAAAAAATTCAGTCCATTTTTTGCTTTGAGCACATCTCTTTCTTAAAATAACAATAAAAGTAAAGGTCCCAAACGGTGGAAGTAGCACAATGGAAGCTAAACCAACCCAGGGGGAGCTGACAGGCCCCAGCCAAGACAAACAGAATAAACGCTATAGTGAGCAGCTCAAGAACAGGTTGTGGTTCAGTATGAAGAGTGAACCTTGGCTTCTAGCCAGAAGGTCCAAAGTGTTCGTATTAGATCCATTCATATATTCGAAATAGCTCACATTGAGTCTGTATTCACTTAAAGAAAATTTATTTGGATTGGCACTTTCATCTTGTACTCTTCATCAAATCAAGAAAATCTTAGTTGCTAATCAGTACATTTGTTATTCATATTCTCTGAACTGTGACCCTGCCATCTAACTTTGTGGTACATAAACTTAACTAATATCTTTCAACATTATCTTCCATTTAGACACCTCAGTGACTAGCATGCTACTATCAACTCTCCCTTTATCTCCCAACTTTTTCACCTTCCCACACTTCACTTTTTCCTCTGCAATCTTTCATAATTCCCCTACAAACTGTCTATTTACCCAGAAATTACCCACTTGCCTTGAAACAACAATACACCTTTTAAAAAAATCTCTCATATGCCCTCTTTATTTTCCTGTGTCTAACCATCTGCCTCTACCTCTCTTATATTTTCCCTCCGACACATACACAAACATAAATAGCCACTCTTCAAGCTCCTTCATTATCCCCATTCAATTATCCATCCATTTGGACCACTATTCTGTGTTGATCACCTATGTCTCCAGAAAGTAGTTCCAACTGCAAATCCACTTACTTCACCAAACATCATTCTCATCACTCCTCAGAAAATAATGTACCCCACTAATTTGCTACCTAAAAGACAAGATACTTAGAACCGCTGATATGCGATCCAGTCCTGGGCCACAACAACACTTAACCCCCTTCCAAGTCTCACCACCCTTTCATCATCTAAGCCCCCACCCCATCCAAACAATACAGAAACAGCTATAGACTGGAACTTTTAAATAGTCTGCATTAATACCTGCAGTGTACATAATAAGTGGGCCACTCATGAAGCCTGGATTACCACCGAAAACCCACATTACTTAGCCATAACAGAAAACTAGTTAAAAGACATCTTCTAGCCTTACTCATTCATTCTCTCAAACTATAACATCCTGTATGATAGCAGACCCTTGTAAAGAACAGGGGGAGGGAGTGAAGTAAATCAAACAAAACTAATTTTGCAAACTCCAGCATTGTTAACCAAACAAATAATAAAATGCCTAAGCATACATCTCAACCGTACTGAATTCCTCAGAATTTATGGATTTTGAGGGCAAAATAATGGGGCACCACAAATTCCTGATTTTTCATATTTTTACTTGCAATTTTAAATTACAACTGATGTCATCAAGCATCACCAGCATTTCCTGGAGCATCACTAACGTGCAAGGGTGTGCATGATGACATCAGCTTTATGAGGCAGTGCCTGAGTGACTGCCTGTCAAACTTGGTGACTCAGGACATTTAAAAAATAAACAAAAAAGTTCAGTGGTTTAAGGCTGCAGCCCACCCATGACTTGTGGCACTGTCTTCCCTGTTTACAATAAAGTGTACGAGTGTCAACTAACTTTGGAGTGATCCACCTTAAACAGGGTTCAGCACTGCTTAGTGTTCCCAGTTGGGTGCCCAGTGCAGTAATTGTGTGGTTTGATGGGCAGAGAATGCATTACTTCTGGAGCAATCTGAATGGGAAGTTCAGTACAAAGTTAATCTCTCTTGTTCTTTCCTATTCAAATGGAAAATAAATGTGTTCTCTTTATTTGCAACTGCTACCTTCTACTGTGCTGCACTGGATGGCAGAGCTATATTCAGACCCAGGATGCAATGATGTCATCTGCCCTAAGTCATAAACAAAATCAGTAAAGCAAATATAATGCATTTATTACACAAGAGTTGTTATTAGGTAGATAGATAGATAGATAGATAGATAGATAGATAGATAGATAGATAGATAGATAGATAGATAGATAGATAGATATGTGTATAGGTTTAATATTATCAAAAGCTTGAAATGACTTTCTTCAGTTACTGTTAAGTCAAAAGTATAGTTTCAACTTTTCTATTTACCGACTAAAAATAGTGAATTCAGATAACTGAGACATTCTTCCTGTTTTGATTTTGTGGAAATCGACATTTCAAATGCAATAGTTTTAATTGGATGATGTGTTAATATCTAGATGGTAAAAATAGTACAATGTATGTGTTTCAAAAATATTGAATTACAAAAAAATTACATTAACACGTTCGACATTATGAATAAATAACATTTCTATTTTCAACATTTATTTTCAAAATTCTGACTACACAAACAATATTTTCCAGTATATGAAGAAAGGAGGAGTGGAAATCATGGGGCATGGTGGGGAATCTGTAGCAAACTACAATTTGGATTGCAGTTTTGCCCAGAGTTAGTTGCACTTGGATAACCTCGGATGCATTATGTTGTGCAACTAGCCTGGAGGTTTGGATATCCTTAATGAATATGGACATACCTCCTCCTTTGGTGTTCTGGTTTAGGTTAGATGGCCAAAAAGTGTGGTATGAGTTATAGCCTGGTAATGCACGGGTGCTCTCTAGAGCCTTATACCAGGTCTCAGTCTCTACACAGATATTGATGTTCTCCATTTTAAGGAGTGCCTCGAGTGAGTGCATTTTGAGATTTAGACTTCTAGCAATGAGTAGCATTACCCTCAGTTTTTGCTTGCCTGTTCCTGTTATGGTGGTGAATTTGTCATTTGAACCTTGCCTAAAAAAAAGGCACCACAGGGGCGGCAAGAGCCTTAGCCAGTATCTGGAATCTCAGGGGCGACAGGTGCAGGCCATCTCTGGCAAAGCATCATGGTCTGTCGACCATGTCGTCCCAGGCAGACAGATACTGGATCCCCTTAGAATGACACCAGAAGCTTAGCCAATTGTTGAAGTCAATCATTTTGTCCTTGTACTGACTGATGGCAGAATGCTACTCAGGGCTAGGTTCATACCTGTCTGGGCTACAAGATTGGAGAGCTCTTCCATGTCTCTTTTCATGTAATCCAGGGAGGTAAATCTCAGGTCGTTCACACCAACATGGACAATGACAGAGTCATATTTGTACTTGTGGAGTGACCTGAGTGCATGGGTTATGTGGCGGATCCTGGCACCCAACAGGCAGTTTACAGTAACCTTCTCCTTGTTTAGCTTGGTCAGTGGGACATCAGTGTGCCTGACTATAGAGTCACCTATGACTAGTGTGTTGGGTACGTTGGTTTGTCTTATGGGCTGTGGTTTATTGGCACACTGAGTCTGTGGGCTATGTGTCATTTGGGTTGTGTTGTAGGGTGCAGGTTGCTTGCATTTCTGCTTTGGAGGTCTCTGTTGCTTGAGCAGATTATTATTGAGAGCCTCTGCAAATGTTTTTGTGTTGCTATGTGCGGATTTTGGTGGTATAGGTTTAGTGGGAATATGTGATGATTGTGGTGCGGTGCAGGTGTTTACCTTCTCCTCTTGACTGTCTTGGTTGGAGAGAGCTTTACCTCCAGTTTGACTAGATAAGTGCATCTCTCACAGGTTGTGGTGTTGGGTGGTAGGAGGAGAGGGTTGTCTGTGCACATGATGCAATTGCTACATTGCTTGAAGATGCCCAGATTAATCAGATAGACAGGAGAGAACAATGGGAGCTGACCCTTGGACATGCCTGGATAAAAAACTACTTTCCTCTAGACAAGTGAGGAAAGTGAGTATAAGAGCTGTTTTTCTCTAAGCAAGTGAGGAATGTAAGTACAAAAACTGTTTTCCTCTAGGTAAAGAGGACTGTTGAGTGCTGTAGTAATTTGTAGCTATTTTAGTGCTAACAACAAGTTCTGAACAAGTGCTGAGCACAAATAAGCAAATTCAGGTGCTAAAACTAAGAATCTGTACCTGGATCTTGTGGTAGACAGGCCACCTAGTGCTTTCCACTCCCACTGATAAGCTAGAATGCTTCCCTCCAACACAGAAAGGCTTGGGGGCTCAGAAGTTTACAAACAGTCCTGGATACAGCAAATTTGTAGCTGGGCTAGACTAGTTACAGAAAAGGTGGAAAACAAGGTCAAATGCAGGCTTTTAAACCAGAAAGTTGAAAGAGATGGAAAAACTGCTCAAACGGCCAATAAACTACAATTTCTGAGCCAGAAACCACTCTTGTGGTAGATAGGCTACCTAGTGCTTACCACTTCCACTGATAAGCTAGAAGGCTTCCCTCCGACACAGAAAGTCTTGGGAGCTCAGAATCTTACAAACAGTCCTGGTTACAGCAAATCTGTATCTGGACTAAACTAGTTACAAGAAAGGTAGGTAACAAGCTTGGAATTTTTTTTTTTTTTTTGGAAAGTGGAAAGGGAGAAAGGAGAAAAAGAAGATAATTCAAAATTAAGGACCTACGTGGCTTGCCCTTCACAAATATTCTCCCTGTATTAAGTAGAGCTAGTGACACTAGACTGGAATAGAGCTGGGAGAGAGCTGAACAGATGGGACTGCTAGGAGTATCTGAAGTCAAAATATAATCTCACTGTACTCGGTTGAGTGAACAAATGAGATAGACCCAGGAGGAGTGTTCAAACACAAATTTACAGGAGGGGCGGCAATTACAAAGCAACCAAGATTAATACGGGAAACTAACTGCAGAAACAGAGAGAGACCATAGTATTTTATGAAACAAAAAGAAAAATAAATAAGTACAGAGAGACGCAGACCAAGAAACAATTAAATACATAGAAAAATAAAATAAAATGCAGCACAATCTTTAACACTGCAGGTTTGTACTTAACTCAGCTAGTAATGCAGTTGATTGTAGTTATGTAGCAGAAGTCAAACAACTCAAGATAGTGAGCAGTAATAAAGTCAAAGATATGTAACTAACACTTAGAAATACACAGACACCCTCTAGGCTAAGAGTTTAATACTGAATATCAGTGAAGTGAAACACAATAGCCCCCACTAACTGCAGAGACAGAGAGAGAGACCACAGTATTCTATGAAACAATTAAATAGAAAAATAAATAACTACAGAGAGATACAGACTAATGAAACAATTAAATACACAGAAAAATAAAATGAAATTCAGTACAATCTTTAGCACTGCAAGTTTGTACTTAGGGTTCAACCAAACACCCGAATAATGGGTGATTTCAACTACTCCACCATTAACTGGGAATACTACTCATGTACCAACTCCTTCACTCAACGCCTTCTGGAATTCATAAATTCCAATGCCCTGGATCAATGTATCCACACCCCCACCAGGACCAACAATATCCTAGACCTAGTCATTACCAACATGAGTGACTGGTGTTCCACACCTGAAATCAACTCCTCGTTGGTCAGATCCGACAATAAGCTAATCACTCTAGATATCCGCATCCCGTCCCCACCCATCATTAAGGAAGCCATGGTAAAACATTTCTCCAAAGTCAACTTCATGCTTCTTAAGACAGTAGTGGTGAACTTCATGACACCCATGCAAATAGACAATACAGTTACGACTGCTGAATCCTACACAAATGCACTCTATAAGCACTTACACGAGTGCATGATCATGCTATCCCAAACAGAACCAAGACGCTATCCTCCAAAAAAAGGAAGCCAATCTGGTGGTCCCCTGCCATAAACAAACTCTACAACAGAAGGAAGAAACTGTTGCAAAAGAGAGTAATATCCCATGAGTGGAGGAGCTCCCTGGTCAGCCTAAGTAAGAAACTGAGATCCCTTATAAGATCCTCCAAAGCTAGCTATAAAAACAAAATCACCACTGATTCTAAGGGCAACCACAATGTATTCTAAGCTATGTCAAGAATCTCAATGGCAACACCCAGATCTGCTCTGAGTTACAGCAGAATGGCATGAAAATTACAGAACCAACTGATATTGCCAACATCCTGGCAGATAGGTTCAGTGCTAACTTTACCCCCCACCCCCTAAAGGGCCCATATCTATACAGGAAAAATGCAGAGTCCCTGTAATCACATCTATGCAGGTAAAAGCTGCACTCTCTAAAACCAAAAGCACAGCATCCATGGGACTGGACAACATCCCAGGCTGCGTTTTACATGAACTTCAGAATGAACTGGCTCCCCACCTAAGCAGCATGTTCAATCATAGTCTCGTGTCAGGCTATGTGCCCACTGAATGGCACAACGCAACAATTATCCCACTCCATAAAGGGAGAGCCACCACTGATCCTGGGAACTATCGCCCTATTTGCCTGACAAGCCTGGTCTGCAAGGCCATAGAATGCATCATCATGGAACTCATAAACAGACATTGGTAACCTCCAAACTCTGGATCCCACCCAGTTCAGGTTTCTGAAAGGCAGATCATGCCTTCTGAACCTGATTGACTTCTTTGAGGCAGTCACCAAAGCCATAGACAAGGGTACGTTGGTTCACGCAGCCTATCTTGACCTCTCCAAGGCTTTCAACACCATCCCCCATTCTGGAATTATAGCTAAACTCTCTAAACTAGGTATAAATCCCTATGTCACAAGATGAGTTGCCAACTGGCTCACTGACAGAACCCACACTGTAAATGTTGCAGAGTCCAAATCTGACTTCAAACCAGTGACAAGTGTAATACCACAGGGTTCAGTCCTGGGACCTCTCCTGTTTGGTATCTACTTCTCTGAAGTACAGGCTAACACAGAAAGCCTCTGGCTAATGAAGTTTGCAGATGACTGCAAACTAGGAGCCATAGTCGAGTCCCCAAATGATGTGGCCATCCTACAGAAGGGCCTCACTGAGACTGATGGCTGGTGTCAGAGCCATGGCCTCAAGCTCAATGCCAGAAAGTGCATTGTCATCCCCTTTTGTAAAAACTCTGTACCCATGAACTGCCACATAAATGGAAGTCTACTTAATGCCGAATGTGTGATAAGAGATCTTGGGAACTAGATGGACAGTAGTCTCTCCTTTGATAATCACATCACCACAGTAGTCAGGAAATCCTTCTATGTGGCACACCTCATCACAAAAGGATTCTCATCCAGGAAAAAAAAGGTCATTGTTCCCCTCTACACGGCACTCATTAGACCCATTATAGAGTACAACGCCCCTTTTGGAATGTACCTCACAAGACATCTGCAGCAGCTAGTAAGGCCACAGAAGTACCTCACAAAGAGGATTACTGGCCTCAAACAGATGCCCTACACTGGCCATCTCAAAAAACTCCAGCTTAACTCTGTAGCATATTGCCTACTCCAAGGAGATCTCTGCCTAACATATAAAGCTATGCTAAACCCAGAGCTGTTGGACATGCTACACCTTAAGAAATCCCAATCCCTCTGAGCTACACAGTCTAGGGACATAAACCTTGTCACCACAATGAACAGGACATGCTGGAGGGATAGATTCCTGTCTCAGAGACTTCCTATACTCTGGAGCAAGCTACCCATCTATGTCAAGCAAAGTTCCTCATTAGCACTCTTCAAGATAAATCTTGATGAGTGGATGGGAAATAGGAAATACACCCTGGGGATCACTTCTGTAGCTTTGCTCAACAGGCACACAGGAAATTAATTTATTGGGTGGCGTAAGCCAGGGAACTTTGTTGGCTAGGCTTACTTAGGTCCTTGGGCTGATAACCTAGTACCTACCTATGAACCTAAATGCATTTCTTGATTTTAATAGTAAACCACATGTATGTGTATGTATTTTATTTTTTTTTTTATTTATTTAACATTTGTTTACCAGGAAAGTCTGACTTGGAGTGAGCCACTTTTCAGTTTAGGCCTGGGGAGAACTGCTCCAGACCCATGTCTTTGTAACGTTGGAGGAAATTGGAGCACCCAGAGGAAACCCACACAAATGCAGGGAGGACATAAAGACTCTGCACATAAGGCACCCCAGCTGAGAATCGAAGCAGAGAACCTCTTGCTCTGAGGTGACAATGCAAACCACTGCATCATCCGAATATATATACACACATATACACTCATACGGTGCTAATTAATTAATATTTAAAAAAATACTGCTTGAAGATTTTTTTTTACAAGCCTGTGACAGTTATATTTGATGTGCTGAGTAAGAGTTTAATCTGTCAGTCTATTACAATACTAAAACAATTTGTTATTTGGGGCCAATTTTTGAGTAAGTCAACAAACATTTCACAAGCATGTCTGAAGAGGCGCAGAAGATCTCATCATTCATACATTTAAGGCAGCTTATTTGCACCACTTCAATCAACACCAAATTCCTAAAACTAGCTTATATAAAAATGACAAATGAATTGGCACTGAAATGTTTTTTGGTGCTAGAACCTATTCTGCCTTAAGAAACAAGAGACTCAGTTTTGCATTAATACCGAGAAGGCGCTTCAGGTCTGCTGACTGGTATCTGGATGGTTTAGTTTGTTAGAACAAATCTTGTCTAGCCTGTGGATTACATTCATTAGTTTAAACAGAGAGAGAAAAGAGGTTCTTAAAAAGTCAAAATACACACTCTTTCGAATTAAAAACTTGAAAGAGACATTGTGACAATGATGACTAAATGATCTGCCTGCTGTGGACTGTTGGATGGAGTAGCAGTGGCAGAGCTGTGTGCAAGTTAACTTCTGCAAGGCTGATGGACAGACAGTCAGACACCACATCCACCCACCTGTGACCAAAGGATGAGGAAATTTACTTTCTCCGGCTCAACCTCAAGGTAAGTAAAAAAGAAGATGAGTCAAGGAGCTAAACTGGGGGAGGGGGGCTTAATATGTCACCAGTCCAGCTTATATGATTATTCATAATAGCCCCAAAGCCTTTTTTTCCCTGCAAACACATTATCAGAGTTTTTGATTTCTTTTCCTGGACTTAAATTAGCTAACAATGTTTTGGAAAAGAAAATCTCAGTTTTTCATTGCTTAAAAAGAAGTAAGTAACAGATGTTGCCACATAAGAAGAAAATACAGAAACAGTGGCTAAGACAGGAGAAAGTGTATATGCTTTATTTTTTGCCTTTGAAAACACAGTTCTTCAATATCTTTCAACCGTTTAGATTATTGTCATATATTTTTGGTCTGTTTCTCAAAAAATATGCTTTTCTGGCAAATCAGTGAGGTTTGAAGTCATTAAATAATGACAACATACCTTTCAACTGTACAGATTTTTGTATAATGTCCAGATTTTTGTCTCATACTTTTTGGTCTGTTTTTCATAAAATTATGGTTTTCTGGCAAATCACTGGTAAGCTTTTATAAAGTCAGAAAATAATGGAATACATTTGAGTTTCAGACTTCCTGCTATTCAGAAAATGCATGCTAATGCAAAACCTGCTATGCTATCAACTTTCTTAGTTTGTAAGAGGAATATTTAAAAATTTTTCCTACTTTTGAGCATTTGTCACTGCATTATTTATGGTTTTGTCCAGATTTCATGCTCTAAGAGGTTGAGAGGTATTAGATAAACTGCTTGGATATTAGCAAATAAAGTACAAACTATATGCTGTTGAAATATAATAATAATAACATACTTTACATGAAGTAAGTAAATTATAAAATTATTTTGTAAGATTAAATATATAGCAAAAAAACTCCCAACTTCCTAACACAAAAAATTTGGATAAAACCTTAAATAATGAGGGGAGGGCAGAGACCCAAAAATAGGGACATATTTGAAATATTATTCTTATTAAATTATAATGTGGTTAGAATAACAGGTTTTGTGTTAGCTTTCTTTTCTAAAGGATATTTATTTATTTATTGATATTTGATTACCTGGAAAGTCCGACTGGGTCGAAATTTATTTTCAGTGGAGGCACGGGAAGAAAAGCTCCAAATTATTAGAAAACATTTTAAGGACAATAATTTTACAATCTTCAAAAATAAAACAAAAGCATCTGCAACAAATTAGACAACTGCAACAAATTAGACATAAAAACATTGGTTAAGAATCAATACGAGTTATATTCGCAATCATTTAATATTTGGAAATATTTTAGATAGTAGACAAATTAAAGGTAAATTAGTCAAATACAAACAGGAATTGCAATATGAAGTGAGGGAAAAACAGGCCACTTGTGCTATATTTAGAGAGAGAGAGCAGGGAAGAGAATTTGATAACAGTAAGGAATTAAGTGAAGAAGGGAGATTAAGGAGGTATAAGGAATGAAAAGGTACTTGTTTACATTTAGGGATATAAGTTTATCTTGGTTTTGAACAAAAACAGAGCCAGATTTTAGCTAGGAAGTCTTTTAGAGCAGTTTTGAGAGATGGGAGGGAGGGTATAGACCTGATGGATACAGGCAAGGAGTTCCAGACCTAAGCAACCTTGTATGAGTGCAGACAATGCCCAGCAGATTTTCTGGGATTGTAGACAGAGAGGAGTTTTTGGCCACTGTATTGCAATGACTAACTGGAAACATAGTTGTGTAAAATGTTTTTTGTAGTGCTGGACAGACAGATGGATGCTGGATAATTTTATAGGTGGTAAGACGCTGTGTTAGTTGATGAGGCAGTGCTAAGCAATTTAGGCCTTTCAGTGCTATGCTGTGGTGTAACTTGTGTTACTGTCAGTGTCACCTGGATGTTTGTAAATGAGTTGCTTTTTGGTATTATAGGCTAGCCAACATTGTGGGCTATATAGGTATTGTACAATTTGAAATGTGCTAGTAGTGGTATTGATATAGATACATATGCCTGAAGTTGGCTGGTTAAATTGTGTAACAGTTAATTTTATTTCTATAAAAGAAAATTGCATTTTAGTTTTATACAAGTTCAAATTTTGATGCAAGCTCAGATGTTAATATAAATAAAACTATCTTTCTGGTTATATTTTTGTGTTTAATATTTCGTCTGTTCTTCAGTTTGCATTTGTTGATATCTTACAATTCCTTTAGGGATGGGGTTTGTGGGGTTATATAATTATATGAACAAATTTTGTTAATCAGTGCCCAGATTTTTGGCCAGTTGTACCTACTTTTCATAAGCCTTTGTCCAGATTTTTGATGTTTCCAGGTTGAAAGGTATGCACTGTATTGGATAACAGCTAATCTAATAGTAGAATATCATATCCTTCTTACTGCCTTAGTTATTTATATCTCCAAACCTCCTGTATCAAATTGCACTATGACTACTAACCCAGGCTGCACCGGGGTAGAGGTAGTGATCCCCAGCTTGTCACTTGTTATTCAGATTTCCATACTGAAATGAGCTACATTATTGAATCATAGTGTGAAATACTTTGATAGGAGATGGAAACTAAACTGCCACAGTCCATGGATAATGGACTGTGTTGGAAATATTGGTAGTTGTTTGCTATCAATTATGAAGATATGCAAACTTTTCTTATTTACATTAATATTTCTATAATCAATTGACTCACAAGCTATACCATAACATCAGGTAGAACATTAGATATTGCAGAAAACTGACACTCTCTTGGAAATCTTTAAAATGGATGCCCCAAGAACACCATTATTCCAGGATATCTCAATTATAATGCAATCAGCTGTATAGGAAACCGACTCAATAAATTTATTCCATTGCACAATCTAGAACAAGTAGTAAAGGAACCAGACAGACACAACATACAATCAAGAAATTATGTCACTACAAATCTCATCATTACAAACATGGCCAAATGATGAACTAGTATTTGCATTTCACTCGCTTGCCTTAGTGACCATTACTTGGTTCTCTCTTCCTTGTCTTTCAAATCCATAAACTCCTTCCCTGAAATAGCAACAGGTCAGATATTCCCTGTACAGAATACTATCCATGCTTGACCTACAGCTAAATAACATTGATTGGTCTCCTCTGTATCTCTTTAATGACTTTATGGCTGCTTTGTCATTCTTCACCAAAACCCTCTCCATAATTCAACACTCACTATTCTATATTGCACACTGGAAGTTAAGGTGTCAGAAATGCCTTTGAATTTCAAATGGCATTATGAATCTCATCAAACAAAAAGCTAATGCCTAGGCAACCTGGAAACAAAACTTCACAAATGACCACCTTCACTAAGCTTAGTCACCCCACCCCCCATAAAAAGCAGACCAGAATAACAACAAATGCTGTCAAATCCCTATATTTAAGAAAAAAGCAAATGGCAACCACAAACAACTGAAAGCACATTTGTAAGGAAAGAAAGTGTATCACAGGGCAACTCACAAGTCCATCATATTCCTCTAGTACCAAGCCTACCAGCTCAAGCAATAACTCAGAAGTGAACTACAAAGCCTACCTCATATCCTTTATTCAAGCCATTGCCAACTCCTTTTCTTCCACTCTCCCAGTCACCTCTTAAATATACCTCTAAGATGGCTAAGCAGCCACTTTCGACTTCTCTGAGATCTCTGTAAATGAAACTAACAACTTACTAAAACATGTAAAACTCTCATCTTCTGAACTCTCTGGATTTCATGCTACCTAACTTTGGAAAGCAGCCGATAACATTACCAAGCCTCTTGCCTATATTTTTAACCAATCCCTTGCATCTGACAGTTAGACCCTAGCCCGGAAGCATTCCATCATCTCTATGCTTAATGTAACCTCACTCAGAATTGAAAAAGAATACTAATCAATTTTCAATCTCTCCCCACTGGCCAAAATATTTGGAAAAATACTTTATACACCAATGCTTAAACATATCAAGAGTTATGGCCTATTGTCAAGTAAGCATCATAGCCTTGGGAATGCCTTTAGCACCACAGCAGCATTCATTTTAGCAACAGACTCCATCTACAGTAATATTTACAATGGGCTAATTACAGCTGCTGCATTTATTGACATGGCTATAGCATTTGAAACAGTAAAGCACACTCTGCTAATTTCTAAGTTGGCAACATTTAACTTTGATCTAAGTACAATAAAGTAGTTCTAACATTATCAAAAAATA